>NW_028262347.1:16823484-17126515 GCF_047370975.1 Nipponia nippon | reverse complement strand
TTTCAAGCTGAGTGTCTCGAATCTTATGTTGTAGCATCATTAGTTTCTCTTCATATTGTTTTTTCAGTGTTTGCAGCCTTCGCTGGCTGTTCTCTAGCTCATCTATCAGTTTCTGCTTAATGGCTATTTCGCAGGTGATATTTGCCAAGTCGGCTTGATAATTTTCTAAAATAAAAAGATTTGAGCAATTAAAAATTAAGATTTCTGTTGAAGTAACAGTGAGGATCACATAACTATAGATACCCCCCTACAATGTTAGGGTCATTTCCTGACATGTAAATTGTGCATAGGAGAAGTCTACACAAAACACAATGCAGCAAGTGAAACTATTATCTGCAATTATCTCCCCATCCTAGAACTGGGAAAGATATCTCTCATTGGATCACAGTTGCCCATATGTTATAATTCCTCACATTTAAATCTCAACATCAGCAATCTCTCCTTCCCCATACTAAAGTTGCACAGGCTGTGAGACTTCAGTCACATCTCAGGGCTGGAGAATAACTGTCATTTATAAACCCATCAGATTATAAAAGGATAATTTGACTGCTGGCAGACTCCAAGGGAGATCTTCCCTACTCTATCTCTTAGAAAAATACAGCCAAAATTCTGAGAAGAGAGGAGCCACCTCAATCATGGAAGTGGAATAGTCAAGGGAATGAGAAAAGTAAGAGGAAAAAGTAAAGAAAAAGGACTAATTCACATACTAAGTTTATAAAAGTTTAATTAATTTCTTTAGTCAATTAGATCCTTTTTTGGCTTAAGAGTATATGCTCCAGAACAAAGATGTCAGTTGAGGATTTTTCTTTTTTTTTTTTTTTTTCTCCTTCAGATTCTGCAACTCCTGCTAATGATTTGTGTGACTCTCAAACAAGAAGGAACCAACAGATTTGGTTTGCCTGTTTGGCCCAACTCACATGAGAGAATTGCTGGTGATGCTGTCGCTGTCTCTAGCAGTCCTAATTTCCATGCCACACATAAGCCATGCTTCTACATAAAGCCACAGCCTCTGAAAATGAGGAAGGCTGATAGACTTCCAGCCTTTGAAAATTCAATTCTACTTATTTCCTAATTAGCTGAATAGGAGCTATCACCTTGGTGATTAGTCCTGAGACATAAAAATAATCCAGTACTTAAAACCTTACACTTTGGATATTCTAAGGAAGAAATGTGTTATCAAACACCTCATGGCCTCTGGTCAATTTTAAAGCCAGTACAGGGACACTTGATCAGATGTATATTACATGTTTTAGCACCATAACCAAAAAAGAATTCACTGGACATACAATCCACAGAGAATTATGGACAGTGGGTTGACAGCACACTATCTTGCCTACCAAAATCCAAGGAATGACAGATAGTAATTGTAAAATTCTACAAAATATTGCACTGACATCACCTTTTTCATCAGAGTCAGAATCTGATTCATCTGAGCTTTCAACAACTTCCATGTCATCTTCATCCTCATCATCTTCCTCTTCTTCATCCTCATGATCACTTACTTCCTGAATTTCTTCCTACAAAATGTACAAAATAGAAAGATGTTGAAGCACACCCACACTTTTCCATACCCCGATCACTTGTGACTATCACTGTGAAGCCACAGTATTCACCTGACCCATTCCTAATTTCCTTTCTATAACCTTGTAAATATTTAAACAGACAATGAACAAATAAAACAAACGCTTCAAAATACTTACTGCTTCCAATTCATTATTCTCTCTCTCCGAAGCGCCTTTTTCCTCTCTCTTCTCCTGCTCGTTATCTGTGTTATCCTCCTTAACGCTAGTAGAAGAGGCACAGACAAAATATTCACAAACTGAAATGGCATGTGCTTCCCATCCCCCAAACCAGTAAGTTGCAATTCCAAATAAAGATGAAAACCAAAGTGTAGTTAGACAAAGGTACAGGTGTTGGGCATGGGTAAAACACAACTTCCAAACTCCCACAGATAATAAAATAATGCTGAATTAATCTTAGCTTGCAAAATAATATTAATGATGAGCACATTGGTTTAGGGCATATTGCCCAACTGGGACAATCAGAATACACATCTTCATATACTACAGCAGTACTCATTTTGCATGGAAGTTGCAGTGTACCCAGAATAGCTTTTACAAAACAAAGAACATTGTGTGTAGGTACAACATACATTACAGTTATTACTACACTCTCAAGCTATAACAGAGCCTACTGTGCTTACAATGATCTGAAAGTTTATGTATAAGCCTTAAACAACATCCTAATTTATCATACTATAACTACTCTTTTGATCAGTTATCTACCTTGACATCAAGGGAATGTTCAAAATAGGCATTGATACGACAACAAAAAGTCAAGAAATACTGAATTTTTGCAATAGGACTGTGTCTCAAAAATAAACTTTTCCCAACTATTAAGATTACATTTTAGTATATTTCTATGCTTTTGTTTTTCAGACTATGGTTCAAAACTTACTTAAGAGTCAAGTATCTCTATATTCTCTCCACGCTTGGCAACCTGAACTGTAGTGATGGCTTATGCAAATTACAGCAGGGGTTTGTCTTGTTTTAAAGGTTTGGTGTATTAGCCATTAGGATGAGTTCTAACATTTTTTAAGTGCACATTTGAGACATCATATGCAAATGTAAAACTCAAAAGTCAGTGGCACTCTGCTAATTGTCATGGACTAAATGACAGTCCCTCTAGTGCTACATGTGCGAAACCCAAACCATCCCCAATAGATGGGAAATCATGATAGAGCAGGGCTAGGCACCATAAGGGGTAATAATGAAAAAATGCGGTTAGGATTGCGTAACACGGAATCCACCTCACCTAACTTCAGCTGCATAAAAGTTTGGCAAGTTATGTGCTGTAACTCATCAGGCAGGGTAACTAGGAATGCACATCTTCCTCCACTGACACCAGGAGGGGCTCGAACTCGAGGTCTAACTCTCAGACAAATCCAATACTCAGTGCAGTGACAAGAAACGTTCAGTAGATTCGAGACACTATACTTTGGCAAGTGACACCTAAAAGCCACCTTTAAAACAGAGCTCTTCTTTGAAGAGTGCCAGTTAAGTAACACAGTGTTTCTGTGCACACATGATTTTTTTGTTATGCTACTTTGCTATACTATTTTTTAACCTGTTCAGTGCTAACTGGTTCCTTCTGCCCTGCTCATCACCAGTGAAGCCAAATCCAGCTACAGCTGACCATGTGCAAGGCAGAAAGCTTTTGCCTGGACCGTCTGAATCCACACAGCAGCTGGGGAGGCTGGAAGCAAAAAGCCTAACCAAATTTGTACAGGAAACAAATGCCAAACAAGGAACACTGAGCCACGCAATCTGATTTCCACAGATTCTCATCTCACTCAGCCCACATCATGTTCTGTTTTCTGTTGGTTAATAAGCCTAAATGATAACAGATCTTAGCTGCAATCTTCATGCAGATTGAGACAAATCCCCAGTTTCCCTTCTGCCTGCACACAGCACGGAGCTCACCACTACAGAGAATTGGTGTTCTGCCTAATAAAGGGGAGAGGCAGGAGAATGGAGAGCCAGCAGCTCTCCCAGGCAGAACTGTACTGCTTGATTTGTGTGCTACTGATCTGTGGATTCACATCATCTGCATGAATTCAGTGGGGCTTTTATGGATCAAAGTAAACAGCTGAAAAATAAAAGCTCCGTTACTTTCATTTTTAACGACAGTATATTTCTCTTTTTAGAGCCCTCAACTTAACTGCTCTCTATAACTAACTACTTTATCTACTGTTTTGGCTGAAACTGAATGGAAAGAATAGTCAAGGCTTCAGTCGCATGCTTTCAAAAATAAAAGAAGCAGACTTAACTGAGGTGTGAAGGACCAAGACCTTCTTGATCTCACATGCCAAAATTATCGTCGTATACTTCCTGCTATACATTTCATACCATATGAGCTACTGCACCTTCCTCCTGCCTTTCATTCCATACAGGCCATGCAAGAAAGCAATCTACTTAATTCTATAGCGATTCCCAAAGGCACCGCCTCCCCACAAATGCCTGCTCAACACCGTGCAATCCCAGAGTCAACTTGAATTCCACAACAGAGGTCCCTTCCAGTTAAAACACTTGGTGAAACTCAAAACACAGGAAAGAATTTTGAAAAGCCAGACAAACTACTCTTGAAGTACCTATGAATCTGCCCAACTTCTTTTAATGTATGACAACCAGTTAATTGAAATGACAGGTAATTAAAAACCTGGGAAATATTCCAACCTTCTTTCTTCTTGACTGCTTTCCTCAAGTTTCTGTAGCCTTCAAAAGCACGAGGTACAGTATTGGAAGGCCAAGCCAATGAAGGACAAACCAGACAGTGAAAAGCAAAAGTGATAAGAAGGTAAAAAATTGATATATATGAGCTTGTGGAGTTTAAAATGAAATTTTAAAAGATACCATCAAGAGACAACAAGTAGTAAAAAGGCAATACATTTTGCACAGTTGGAAAGTAAATAGAAAACAAAGAAGAAGCATTTGTAGGTTAACTAATCTGTCACTGTCAACAATTGTAAATTCAACTTACACTAAGGAAGAAGTTTTAGATATAGACAATATATTTCACTTTGAGAACTATTTCTAATATGGATTCAAAAAAATTTCTTAGTTCTAGAAAATTTTCTCCTCTTTTGCCCCTTAAAATTGGCAGGTAAAACACCAAAAAAGAAGCAAGAAGTACTGCCATTGAACCAAAGTTATATATCCTCAGGAATACATCAGAAAAAAAAAAAATGCACTAGTTTTTCATATATTGTAATATAAAATAGTAATGAGAAATTTTTATTTTAAATCATATATTCTGAATATAATTCATATAAAAATCTTCAAACTGCATTTATTTTTTGGTTTGGGGTTTTGTTGCTTGTTTTTAAATAAAAAGCAGAAAACTGCAGTTTGTTTTTCTGGGATTCAAAAAGTACATGCCAATGATTGCTTGTTATTTTTTAATAAATTAACAAAAAAATATGCATCAGAAGCAATGAGATGGACAAAGCGTTAGTATTTTTATTTGTACTTTTTCCTCTTGAACAAATGTGGATGTATCAGTAAAGAAATGTCTGCATGACTCAAGTGTAGAGATGGCTTAAATTTCAACAACTATTGACATTCCTCATGCTCCCATTATGCGCAAGTTTTGAGCAAGAGCTTTTGCTGCCTTTTCACCTTATACTGCCTGCCATCTTCCTTCAGTATCAGCTAGGAGCCAACATGCTGAACCCCATGTAATTTTATCAATAATTTAGTTTAATAAAGGTTAGGGAAGTCAAAAGACAACAGTCAAAAAAGGTTACCCGGTATGGAAGGCTGACGAATGATTGAAAAGTACATGGGAGGTTTGCTCTGGGACTGCTGGTGAGTAGGTCACACCATGGGACACTCAAGCATGTCAGTATTTCAGTAGCCAAAACATTACTGCCATGTAAACTGTTTCCGATAAACTTTATGACAGATGCTTATTAAAGGCTACAGATATATAGCAGTACATACCTGCTGCTCATTCAGAAACTGGCTCCTAGATCTTCAGCCTAGCTCACAACAATTTAGATAAGTTGCATGTATTTCAAATTATGCACCTTTCATCATACTGACCCATCACCAGGAAACGAACAGACCAAGAAAGGTAGCAGATGGGGCAGAACTAGTAACTAGATTTACCGATCCCATTTTAATAGGAAAACGCTAGTTAGACAACTTTAACAGAACAGCAACCCTAACAAGAAATAGTACAGTAGAAGCAGCTAAATGCCTGTAAAAGACAGAAGTAGAGCAAAGAATCCCTACCAAACTGCAGGATAAATTGTCCCTTTGCAATACATTAGCATACCCATTGCCAATTCCTGAAATTTCAATAGAATAAAAATTCGCAGTGATATGCCCTGAACACAGACTTTGCATTTCATTAATTAGGGACTCTGCAGGTAACAAGTATGAGAGGCTATATGCATAATCTCTCAAATTCTAACGATTCTTAGCTTCTGAGGAATGTTTCTCCTAACATATGCACCTCAGGAATTTATAAATATTTATTACAAAGCAGTCTGCAGATGGGCCAGTAGATAGATTCAAACCTTACCAGCACTTTGAAGAGTATGAACCCATTCTATAGAACACAAGACCTGCTTTAAGATGGAGGCTGGACCATCAAGAGGTCTCTTCGAACTGAAATTTTTTCTGTGGTTCTCTAATTCTATAAGGCTAGGATAAAAAAACCAATCTCAAAAATAGTTTATGGTAAGTAGTCCCTACTGGGTCAGACCACTTGGCTATCCCCATTCACAAGATTATTGTCCTGGTGTGAGCAAATGTGACTGGACACAGAAGCTTCTTTCAGGGGGGGGGGGGGGGGGGGGGGGAGAGAGAAGAACAACAACTTTTTAAAGTTTTGCTTACTACTGTATGTACCATAAAACTTCCAAATGTTTTGTTTGTTTGTTTTTAAAGTGATCATCTCCTACAATAAGAGATATTACTCAATATATCTAGTAACCTTTATCCGTTTTCTGGTCACAATCCTGTCTGCTACCTAATACTCAGGCCGCAACATAACAACTGGGGCTCTCTCTAAGCATGTATTTAAATGCATGCTTGAATTTATAATGTCTTGAAACATACAAAATCAAAATCAAATCTCTTTGTTGCATTTACAGTTAAAGAACATATTGAAGTGTTTGGCTGAAGAGAGGCCAGAACATTCTGCTGGTTTCATTTAATAGTTCCATGCTCCCCTCAGGTTCCTAGAAACACGAGACAGAAAATCTATCAAAATCCCCGTAGAAGTATAACAGTTTCGTGAAAAATAATATGCAAAGGAAGAACCTAGTTGTTATTAAAATGAGTGTTCTCTACAAGTATCAGTCACTTGCGTGGTGAATGGATTTATAGGTGTAGGACCTCAAATTGCAGATATCACTAACTCAAACCTACTTCGTACTTCAACTACATTTCAGGCTTATACTGTTTTAGTTTTACTCTTAACTTGTAAAAGCCGTCTGCAGGTCCATTAGTAGATGTAGTAATAGATTAGGAGCATGGAAAATTTCAAGGAAAAGCAAAAGATCTCTAATGGAATCAGAGTCTCCGAGTACACAAACCGATCCTTGCTGTACTAACTGCTGTCTGAACAGGCATTTATACCCATGTCTATGAGCATTTTAGTAGATGAGAAGCTGGACAGCAAAAACCAGCAAAAGCATGATGTTGCAGAGAATTAGGAAACCTCAAATTAAAAACATTCATAAAAGCAGAACATAAAGCAAAAGAAGCCATTCCAAGAGCTACCAAAGAATTCCCAGCTATTCAGAATATCTTTTCTTCAGAAAGCTGTTTCAGTTCTGACATATGGTAGATAAAAGTTTATAAGTTTTACTTTTGAAAACTTCTGTTGAATTTCAGATGCATTTTTAAAATTTTTTATAAAATATCAAAATTTATGGAGAGCACCTGTGCTTTTACCATTGTACATAATTATATAGAAAAGTTCATTACAACAGACATTCATTCTACAAATACTGCATACTTTGCTGGAAGAAAAGATGCAAAACACCTATAACTTCAACGTGTAGAAGGGTTTGAAGCAGTGTGGGATCCAAACCCACACAGCAACAACGAAATAATTTTAAAGTCTCGGTGGTTAAAAAATACACCTCTTTACTAATAAAAAGGAAACAAATAGCATTATAATTCATACACCACCTCTTTTTCTTCTTCCTTTCTTTTTTTTTCAGCTTTTCTAGATCTTTCTTGGCTATATCTAGAATTTCCATTGTCTCTTTCTCCGAAGAAAGCATAGAAGCAGAAAATGCTGATGGTCCACCAAAGTACGTGGATCTTGTTGAAGCTCTTGACAAGTTGCGTCGAAGATTTTCATTCACTGCTTCACTTTCTAATAATTTTGCTCTTAAAAAAAAATGTAGACCATGAATCACAAGCATTGCTAACACATGAGATGTATACTCTTTAGCATCTGTAACTGCAGTGCATTACCTTCAGTTTAAAAAGAAACTACAAACCAAGGTGAAGTCTCACAAAATACAAGTGAAGTCAATCCCTTCATGAGACCATTTGACACAACGGTTAAGTATAGTGTACATATATCATATACGTTAGACAGAATACATATAAATATAAATGTCTGAATAAATATACACACATATATACGTACAGATATATATCTACATACGTTGTATGTATATACACATTACACAACAGCTACAGTATTATGTAGCTCTAATGCTAACTGGTAATAGGCCAGATTGGGTTTTGGGGTTTTTTTTGCATGATACACCTCCAAGAAACAGAGAAATAAAAATATCTAAAATATTCAATACTTTTTAAATTTAAAAGAAAAGCAGATGCTTTTTTTTCTTCACACTAAATTGTAACAAGCAATTTCTCAGTACTATCATTTATATACAAGGTTATGAAGTTACCATAAAACAATTGTTCCAAGTTTTGCTGTCCTTCGTGGAACAATATCAAGTCAACATCATTATTTAAGCAACATCTTATTTTCATTTCTGTTGTCAGCTTCATCTTTAACATTCTAATTTTCTATGGCCAAGAGCAACACCAGCTGGTCTTAGAAGCTGAAGGACCACTGTCCTAAAGTAATCCCCACACAGGAAAACAGCTGAAGTATTTACTTTCTAACATTTCTAGGTGGTGGTTTGTTTTTGTTTGGGGTTTTTTGGTGTTTTTTGGTTGGTGTTTTTCTTGGGGGGGGTGGGGGGGGGTGTTGTTTTTTTTTTTTAATAAAAATTGCTCAAATACATATTATGCAAATACCTGAGATCTTCAATTTCCTTGATATAATTATGAATCATGTTGCTAATTTCTTCATTTCCTTCTCCTTTGAAGGACAAAGAGACAGGTGGGGTGGGGAGAAGAGAAAGATTGAGAAAGGACAATAACAGTATAAATGTCTGAATACAGCTACTAGGCACAAGGTACCAGCAAAGATAAACAGTCATATGGGCTACACATTTAGATCTTATCTGATTTATAAAATATATTTCCTCCTTAAACTGCATTAATTTTTTGGTTCCTCCGCATTGTGTGATCACGATTATTACAAGTAATTTTTTCTATTTCATTTGTTTTCCATATTAGTACCTTTTAACAATGCATGTACCATAAATCAAAAGTAACCTGACAAACAGTGCACAAAAAGAACAATGCAGTCATGGCAAGTCAATTGCTTGATTATTCTATGAGGTGAAAAGCAAGGCAACATTCACCCATCTGTGTCCAGGTCCTCACTCAATGCAAAATATTTAAGTCCATGCATAGCTAAGCATACAAGTAATTCCTATCCAAAGGTATTATTTCGCATTTCATGTTGCCCATGGTCCTAAATGAATGTTCAAATCAGGGTACCAAACTTTTTCTGTTACTAGAAGTCTCCAGAAACAGAGGAAAGAATTAGATGAGGCCCTATCCCTGTCAGGGATACATTACTGTTACAAAGATATCACTTCATTCCATGGGACCCATGAAGCAAGAACATATACCTGATCTAAGTTCATGAACTTATTAAGCAGTTTACACACACACACCCCCCCACACACACACCCTGTACCCGCAGCATACCTGCTCTGGCTAGCACTTGGTTGGCCTGATCACTCATAAGTTGAGTTATTCTGGCTCTCAGTGCATCAATAGTCTCTTGCATTGCTTTAATTCTAACACGCAGGTTGTTGTTTTCTGTTTGTAGCATCGCATTTTCATGAAACATGTCATTGATGCTTTCAACGCCTTCTTCATCTATAATCCTTTTACCCTTAAGAAAGTAAATATATGTTATTACTACTAAAGGCTAACCTACAAATCAAAAATTTTTAACTTGACAAAGGCAATCCACAGATCACTTGAAATTCCAAATAGGCACTCATAGCGAAAGATAATCTTCTCTCAAAAAGATTAAAACAATGGATAAATGGATCATTTTCAAAACACTGGTGTCTGTCCAACACCTTAGCTTTTGAGGCACGTGTAATTCCATTTTAGGCTGAAATACAAGTTCTTGAAGAGGTTAAGAAACGAGAAGACAATTCTTTATCAAATCAGGATATTATCTCAAGGATAACAAAGGAGGAGGACACTGTTTGGTAACCACATTTATTGCTGAAAACATTATTTGTTTAAAATTTCAGGAAGAAATGGGCATTGTGTAGTATGAGTACTCGGCTTATATAATTTAAAATATATTTTTAAAACACAAATTGTTCTGGCTGTCTGGTAAGTTTTTAAAAGCGCTACACAATAACTGTTCACATTCATTTATGTGACTGTTTCTCATTGCTGAGCATGACAAGGTCAATTTTTGCCTTTCAAAAAGCAAATAGCATGTATCATCTCTTGATGTCATTGGCATTCATTGATGTATCCTTTCTCTGGGGATGCAATCTAAGTTTTATAAAAACATAATTCCAGTAATCACTGGAATTAGAAGTGTTAAATTAGGGTTGCTATTCAAATTTTTTTAGTGTATGAAGTGGAAGTAGCCAACAGAAAAACAAGCTGTAAAACTATAAGCATTTTGAAGCAGAAGAAATCCTAAGAGCATGAACTTACTGTTTTATATTCCATGAGTTCCATTTGTAGCCGTGTAATCTCACTGCGCAAAGCATTTATTTGTTGACTAGCCCTATCCTGGTTAACCATCACTTTGTTCTTGATGTTCCGTGCCCGATTGGCATACTTTAACGTGTTCAAGGTTTCCATGAAGTCTCGATCTGAAGGGCTCACACACGCTATCATGAGTGTTTGACTGCAAGTTACAAACACAGGTCAGCATTACGCATCAAGAACAAAAAGAGTACAGAGAAGCTAAGGGGTCTTCAGGTAGAAGGTGAAACAAAAATAGTGACTTCATAACATTTGTGAAGAATATTCCTCCAACTCACAGAAGATGACTGTCAACCACAAAGTTCAGCACTGTTACATCTTGTATCACCCTAGCATAGCATAGGGGATGCTAGATCATTAATTGTTCTACCTATAAAATTATAAAAGCAATTAATTGGTATTCCTAGAAATCTTTTTCAAATTATATTCAGTTTGCCTAATTATACATAAACTGAGATTTAAGTACTTAAGATCAACCTAAAGTCCTAGGCAGTCAGTTGGATCACACAGTAGTCAGGACTGCCTACTCATTAATTCCTGAGGTTCCTACCTACTTAATCTGAAAGTTGCCTGAATGCTCATCTTAGCTGTCCATGCATGCGCACAACTGCCTAAGGTACTTTTTGTCTACCTCAGGTTCTACCAAGATCCAAACTGCCTAAATGCTCCACTGCAAATCATCTCCTGTTCTCCAACAGGAGCCCAAAAGCTAGTACTTACCCTTAGTACATCTGGCTATAACTATTTATTCCACATTTCATATGAGCACTGCTTAGAACACTTCCACAAAGAGCAGCACAACCTGAGCCCTAGGCCCGAGAGGGCTATAAACAACCATCTTTCTTTCAGGTTCCTACAACACCCTCTAGCCATTCCATCATGGGATATGCAGGGTGAGAACATAACTCCCTGCTCCAAATGAAAGATTGAGCAGACAGACCAGCAAGAACCAGTGGGACAAAAGCAGAAAAAAGCAAAAAATTCTTCATTCCAACCAAGTGGTTTAATCATTCCACAGGCAGATGGAGGAACCAGCGTCCCTTCCCTTGCTCCCTGGAGCACAGTCTCATTTCACATCAGATGAGAACAGCCTAGAGGGGTCAGAACCAGAGTTCCAGCTGTAGATCATATTCTGAAGGTGCCTTCACGGCCTAAATTCTCAACAGATAGGGGAAAACACCTACATTTGATGGACTGAGTCCTCCCCAGCAGGCTTTAGAGCAATTTGTTTCTCTGTTGTATGTGAAAGCTCAGGTAGTTGTGTTAGGAAGACTGCACTGTCTCCGGGGCAATGGAGCAATATCTGCATTAGGCAGACCGGATTCTGATCTTCACCTTCCATAATTTCAAACTGAGACGATCAAATTAATCCCCGCAACCCTTTGTGAGGCAAACAATTACCTTCACCATACACACTGGAAAATTAAACGGGAAAAAGTAACTAGCCTGAGGACACAAGAAAGATTCAGTTTCAGCAACTCTTCCTCAGCCCTCCTGCATACCTTTGTGTCAGTTCCCCAACTGTTTGAGTTTAGTCCTCAAAATAAGAATATGTGAGATTAAGAATAATTTTTTAATACTGACATCAGGACTACTTGTGCTTTCAGTTCAGAATGTGATTACTTTTCTAAAACTCAGATGACTGGTTCTGCTAGGTGTCTGTATTGAAAACTGATAACTTGAACTCCACTTTCCTATCTGAATTGTATAATGAACTAATTTTTAAAATAACTATTCTACTCCCTTTATTTTACCACTTCTTTAAGCTACCCTCCCCAAAGTTTTCATTTTTCATATTATACATTACAAAAATCCTTTCCAAGAACACCGATATTCCATATTCTTACTTGAATAATTCGAGAAACATTGATATTTAAATGCTGCTTCAGAACTGTTACAGCATTATATTTAAAGTCAGGATTATGGTGAGAATAGTACAATGATACAATGCTTTCATCATTGTTAACTCAGGACTCACTGCAATCTAACCTGAATCACTTTTTAGGTATTTGCAAAAGAGAAATTATAATGTGGACTGTAATACCTAGAGTAGAATTTGGAAGGCTATTAGATTTCTGTTAGCTTGTTCCATAATCTCATTTCCCAGAAGAAAAATAGCACATTTAAAATTTAGCTTTCCCACACTTTTTGGTTGCCAAAGCATGGATAAGAAAATATTCAAATTGTGATAATATGTAGAACTCTTCCTTAACGGCAAACTGTTAATTTGACATGTCTTAGCATGTATATCACATAAATAAAAATAGGTGGTGCTGGCAGGGGGTATCCACAAATTTAACATCAGGCAGAAACAGAAAGAATGTATCTGAATATCCGTGTAAATGCTCTGGGACAGCATTTGCTATCTGTATGTTGTATACTAAACTATGTGATTTCTCCTAAAGAACAGGAGGGGGAGCAGCAGAGCTCTAAGACAGGAAAATATTTTAGAGTCAATATTTCAACAAAAGTACAATTTTGGAAGTGGTTTGAAAAAACACCCATGAGCTAGTGTATTTGATATCAAATTTAGTCACGAAATGCTATTTGTAGTTATTTCCAGAAAGAGCTTAGAAGAGCTATGCTCTTGATTTTTGCTGATTTTTTTTCCATAATTCTTGAGTTTCTTCCTCCCTTAAGCACTTCTGAAAATCCTAGCCTTTATTTTGCTTGTTTTGTCTTGCTCTTTGCTTTTCTTCGCACTTCCTCATAGTGCTGCGGGGTGTGCAGAAGTTATCTCAAGAGCAGCGCAACGATTTAAGAATTCTCTTCCACTTCTCCCTATTCCTTTGTGAAATGCCCAGAAAACTTCCCGCCCTCCTAAAAAGAGCAGTCAGCCATATTAGATTAAATAGAGGAATGAGAGTACTACCTTGCTAAAACATATTCAACTATGGTCCCTTTTGTATTTGTACATGTTAATGTTACCTGTTTGCTTAGACAAAGTTTCCGGAGGCCAAAGCCTCTCTTCCTTGTCTGTGCAGCAGGTATACAGAACAGGTTCATACAAACAATTCTGGTGATACAGTAGTTTGTTTTCATTGGGTTCTAATCCAAAACCAGGTAAGTGGACGTATGCACCATACCCTGAGATACGCAACCTTTGCAAAGAGATGGCAGTGCCTATGGTAAGCTGACTCAAAGCTCCTGCATATGGCGATCAGAACAAACAATTAAGCACCATTTAAAAAAAAAAAAATCTCTGCAGGAGAAACTCATCACAGGTTTAAACTATGCTGTAATTAATAAGGCTATAACACAGTAACAAGATTTACCATTTATGCTGTCTATAATCTAAAGATGTCTTCATGGAAAGGACTTGTCCTGGAAATGGTAACTTCTAAGTAACTTGAAGCCTCGTGTCTAGTAAAGCTACAATAGCACTGAAAAGAATGATGCAAAAAGCCTGTTTAAAATCTTTTCCCTGCATTGCCAGCATTTTGTATCACGACAGTAATTTATCTTCGGAACCTCCCTCCAACAAAAAGAGTGGCTATTTTTATCATTGTTTAATGTTTATTTTACTTTCTGAAGATTATGGATGAACACAAATAAGTACATAATGAAATACACAATGTTCTAGTTTTCATACCTGTTTCCCCCAAGAGAGTCTTGAAGTAGCCTTGTAAGCTTTGAATCTCTGTATGGTACATGAGTTGCCTTCTTACTTTTATCTCCCAGTGCACTTATTACATTGCCAAGTGCCAGCTATAAAACACCAAATCATGTAACACACAAGTTAGAATCAGTTCCCGAGTAGTTTTATTTCAAAAACAGCCGTGAACAGAGGCCTGCATATTGTGAAAAAACAAATATACTCATGAAAGTTAACATAAAAAAATATTTCTGAAGACTTTCACATTTTACAGTAGATATCTATAAACTTTCATGCTATCAACAGTGAATCAGATGACTTGCAGTCTAGTATCTGCGAGTGCTAAGTGCTTAGCACAATTTTTGTGCACCATCTATTGATATCTCATGTCAGTTGCAAACTAAAGTTAGAACTACTGCATGTAGGAAACATTTACTTTTGATGATTATTAAAAGCTGATCTCTACTTCTAGCAGTAACTATATTCTTAATACATACAAATTAATTTTATCAATCTGTTTATGCTAGATTTAGAATAAAATATGGGGCATTTATATGAAAATGTACTACCTTTACAGATATGAAATAAGGAACATCTGATGAAGATATAAGCATTTAAGGCTTGAAATTATGTAGTCCATGGCTATCCTCTTTCATTGCTAAAAGAGTCTAATTCATGTTTATAAACAACATTTGGCTGTAAAATTATTTTTAATGTGCAACTGCATGTACTTCAATCATATGCCAAATTGAAGAACATTCCTCTAGATGGCATCCTATACAGCCAATTTTTAGTCTTGAAAATAGTCTTGCTGCATCCAGCAGTTGAAGAACTGTGTATACACCACATTCTGTGTCTGCTTTGAGGTGTTTAAATGACTTTCAATCTGTTTCCCAAAGCTGAGGGCTGGAATTCACTGTAAATGAAAAGTTTTGTGATCATATAAAAATATTACTTCCATCACACTGATTTTCACCTTCGTGCATTCTGTATCCTATTTGTCTATGTCATCTAAACCCTCAAATTTCTGTTGGCTTTGTGCTTATATCAATGATGAAATTGAACTGAATTCTCTTTCTCTTCCATATAATATAACCAGAATAACTACAGAATATAACCACTGTCATGATGGCAAGAGAATCACTAAGAAAGTTCTAGTTGCAGAATACCTCTCTGGTACTGCACATTAGACCAGAAAAAAAAAAAAGACATTTTTCACATATAAAATACTCATGTATTTTTGAGTCTTTAAAAGAGAATTGCACAGAGCCTCCACACAGCCAAGTAGCTCAAAACAAAGGCGCGAAACTACAGCCTCCACTGATAATCACTACTTTTCAGTCTAGTCATAATTAAATAAAACATTTAATAGTTACTTAAAAAAAACCTCTATAGAGAGCCAGTACACAGACAAAAAAAAAATGAGGTGATGTGATAAGTTAAAAATTTTATTTCTACTTCGAAGTGTTTTGCCTAGGGTTGTTTTACATTATGTTTCATAATTGTAACAAAGAACCAGCATTTACTGATCAATGAATCTTATTCATTTCCCACATTTTACATGCCTGTACTCCTTGCAAACTGCTTGTAATGTTCTCCAATTGTTAGGGTCTTGACAGAATAAAAATAAAAAAGTAAAAGGAATATCTCTGCAATGTCTTTTAAAAGTTAGAGTAACTAACTATATTTAACTATATATATATAACTAACGACAGTTATAAGTACTATAATTTGCTAGTTAGGGTCTAGTACTGGGTTCTGGCTTTCTAACATTTTCTTGGTTGTAAGAATCAATATATACTGTTATGTCTCGTGCTACAGTCCTTGTTCTGCACATGATGCATTTCTACTTCAGGGATTACTAAAAACAAGTGATCCAAAAAGGAAGAGAAGATGTTGCCAACAGCTTATGGAAACAAATTGTATAGTCTTACTAGTCCACAGTTGATGGAAATGCCTTCTTTTGCCCTTTCTCCTGTAGCTCCTGTTCGCTTTAGCCTTTCAGATCCCGCCAGATCAACAAAATGGAACTTAGCAGTAAGAGTTTCAAATTCATTCATCTCAGAAGATTCAGATATTATCCTGTTATCAGTGGTGTTATCCTGCAATAAAGAAGAACCCATAAAGCTTGGTAAGATCTTTCACATTAATATTTGACTACTGCAAAATTCAATCAACTATTATTTACAAGACTACTCATTTGCAATGTCCATCTCCTTCGCTATTTACTCGTTCTAACAACATCGGTATCTCTCAAAAAACTACCTCCATTTTAGTCATATCCACCAACATATCATTCTTGAAGACCCAGCTCTAGATGCACATGAACACCAATATGCCTATTACTTCTAAGTATGGGATACAATTGTTTCAGGGTAGGGGATAATACATATATTAAAAAATACAAAAAAACTCATCAGCATGTTGGGCAACAAAATTTGTACCTCTCCTGGAACGCAAGTTTTAAATCAATTGTCAAAAGAAATAAATTAAAAAAAAAAGTATTGATATTACTCTCCTAAACTACCAGTTCAAAAACCTGCCAAATAACTGAAAGATATGCGATTTTATACCTCTCTAACCCCATCATCAGCTTCCCTGTGGCATGATTCTTCAACTTTATTTTAGGAATTACTTTTTTAAGCCAGTTTTCTTAGCAGCCAGTATTCCACCAGCACTTCTGACTTGACCAGGAAATAAGGACAGCAGAGGGAATAAGGGAGAAAGAAGTGGTTCCTTTCTTTCCCCCCCGCCCCAAGTAAGCTGTAATGACTGGCACCTGACACATGCCTCCATCAATGCAGTAAGTCTGCCCAGGAACACACTGCGCTACGCGCAGGTACCGTAGCCTCGGCCTCTGTCCACTTCACATCCCAAAGCACAGCAGTAAAATTATCCTTTCTCATTATATAATCCCAAGTTTTTTTCTGTCAATTAGTGTAGCTGTACCGCATGCTCCAGAGATTTATTTTACTCTAAGTGCAGTTAGACCTGTTGTCATGAAAGCAACACAATGAGAAATCCTTAAATCACTGAGTTCCTGACCTTCCTGCTAAGATACGCATTGCAGGGCAATTTCTACCTACTTGCCATGGCAGCATGTCATAGGCACATATCAAGTGTAGACTGGACTTATATTCACACAGCCCAATCTACAGGCTTTATTAGTAGTATTCTATCACAGTAAGCATGGATTGTTTTGTTTTTTCTTTAGAAAAACCTCATATATTCTGTGGCAATGATCTTTATGTCCTTAGTCAGCTAGCCCACAGCTCCGTCCGCTATTGCAAAGGGCAATGCCTGTGGCTGCAGACCAAACTGTTCGCACAGTAGTTAAACACCTCATGCTTCTTAAGTGATCTCCTTTTGTAGCAGTTTCAGAAGAGAACAGGAATCGTGCCACTTCCCTGAGACTGGACTATCACACCTTTTTGGCTATTTTGACGTTTATACTGCTGGTGGATCATTCTCTCTTTCTTGCAAAGATTAACACATCCTTTCTCTCTCGCTTATTTAGTAAACCAAACATATATCCGTAAACTTCTGAGAAGCACGGATGGTGTGAATGCAGCATGAGGAGCAGCGTGTCTGTGCACTGCAGCCCTGGCTGCCTGCCCACCCCGGGCACCGGGACCACGCACAGAGACAGAGGCACAGAGCCCACACCGTCATCTGAGCAACTGTGTTGCTCTAGTAACAAAGGTCTCCCAAAATGGTTGTCTACAGGCGACAGCAACAACAGAAACTTGAGCTGCAGCTCTCCTGGCCACCCAATAAGGGCTCGTATTAATTTGTATTCCAGGAGCATTCAGAGGCTAACGTCAGGTCTAATCTCTACTCCTAAATACTGCAGGGAAAGAAGAGGGTGCTGTCTTCAGATTCAGGATCCAGCAATGTCCTGCTCCAGACAGTCAAATACCCAAAAAAAGAAGGAACAAAACACATTTTGACACAAGGCAAAAGGCCACAAACCTCTTAAAAACCAGACAGGGCCAAGCAAGAGTCTTGTGGGTGGCTCAGCTGGTGGGGCAGGCTGCAAGTGCTCCAGTACAGGTGGATTGCTGTGCTGACAGCCTGCTCCCAGGTGAGTTATCTCACTCTCCAGCTACATGGACAGTTTTCAACAAAACCTCTGAGCAGGCAGTGTCATTATGCAGTGACTGAGGTGCCCTGTCTGGGCTCTAAGTGTGATGCCAGCCCCTCCCAAGTGAGAAGACAGACAGCTGCCCACACCACCAGGTCCACAGTTTCAGCATGGAAAGCGTGAAGAAGTGTTTTTAACAGGCTTATAAAGCAGGTCTACATACCACAAAGGACCAGGAAGTAACCCTCATTTTGCCTGCAAATGATTATTTGTAGTGTTAAAAAAAACAAAAAACAAAAACAAAAAAAAAACAAAAAAAAAAAACAAAAACAAAAACAAAAACCTCCCCCCAAAAAAGCACTACAAATTCAATTCACCGTTCCACATGCTTAAAAATATGGTATCTATGTGTAAAATGCTAGCCAGGTACTTAGGAGTTCACCAAAGTATGTAAAAATTTTGGTACCTTTAGAATAATCAAATTAAGTCTCCCTGAAGCTACTGTAGTTTTCAGTAGTATGGATTTATTCAGAACTCTCCTCCTTACGAGGTACACCAACAGGAACTAACTACTGAACATTTGCATGAAAAAAAATCTTCTACAGAACAGCTCCATGTACATTCATAGTTTAAATTTCAGGTTAAGTGCACAGACTTAACAACATGTCTGAACCCCAAATATATATCCATTTAAAATAAATATGCTAAGCTTCAGAATCAGATGTTTTTCTACTTGCTCCTTGTTGGATATCAACACTTAATCTGGAATATCCAAGCATTCTCAGTTAGCTGACTGCAAGCTTAAACCCACTAACTACTAAGACACTTAAAAACGCTTTCCCAATTAAAGACAAATTACATTTTAACTTTCTTACTTGTTTATGTTGCAATGAAATACTGAAGAAAATGCTAGAGGAGAATGGGCAGGTTCATGTAAGAGGCTGCAGTTTATTGTTGCCTCTGGCTAGAGGATGGTTACATATGCACAGATTAAATCAAATTATTATAATGCTTAGCAAATTCATCGAGCATGATGATGACTGTAGCATATCTACCAAGTGCAATTCAAATAGCAGTGGCTGCCAAAACAATACTCACTTTTTGAAAAATGATTACTAAAGTGAAGTTTAGTAACAGCAAAGATACGTACAGTGTTAAATGCAGGACAGACTCTGGTTTGACATAAGTGTATAGTAAAGATAGCATGTGACCGTGAGCTCTGAACATTCATCTGAGTGCTGGCAGTGGTTCGAGACAAAGCCCCCAGCTTCAAGCACTGCATCATCTAGAAAACAGACAAGAAAAGAAGTACATTGCATTGCTTGCAGTTTAAATAAAAAGTGTTCCTATAACACTTACTGTTATGGATATAAATAAGCTTTTTCTCTTTGCTATGATTTCAGTTCCTATATGCTAAAAGCACAAAGATTCTTAAATAAGCAAACTAAAAGGGGGTTTTTTGTGGTTTCTGAAAGAAAACACTTAAGTCTTTGTACCCCTCTTTTTACTGTCCCCTGGTAGTAACACAGCAATCTTCCTTCCATTCACCTGCGGCAAAAATGGATGACTTCTGTACTTTTTTCAAAAATGTACAGTACAATTACATTTGTATTGAGATTTGCAATGCACAGCAATGAATGGCAATTTACATCACAACAGTCATCGTGCAAAGCTTTCCTGTCACAGGAAAAATAACATAAGATTTGGGAGATTAGATTTACACACATGCCAAAATTTTCTCTCCCAGCAGAACTATACTATTAGCAAAAGCCTATTTCTAGCATTAAGTGAAAGTGATATGCATTTCATATCAGACATTTATCAGATTTAAGTCTATAGAAACTAAAGAAAATAAAAATTTCAGCTAAACTTTACACCTAAATTGTCTGAGATGCAGATGTTAGTAAGCATAACCTCTATTTTTAACTGCTTATCAAAACAGACAAACAACATCCTTAGAAAGCACTTGGTATGCTACAGAGTGATTTATTTTCAGTCATCACCTCTGATTCTCCATTCACAGTTCGGGTTGTAACACCCACTGTATAAATTCCTCCTGCTGAATCTTCATGTATTTTAATATTTGATTTTTTATTCTTTGCATCAATATCACGTGTGGTATCAAACAGATCAAGAATTTCTTCATTGTAAAGCTGAGGAGAAAAAAAAAAGATAAAAAAATGTATATTACTTTAGGAATTCCTCCAAAGACTAACAAATCTGTGCGTGGCACAAACACAAGGTTCTAAAAATCTAAATGCCAAGGCTCTCAAAAAAGGATGCTGTGAAGAATCCAGACTTACAAGGACAATAGGATGATAGACAGAGCGGCTGCAAATAAAGTCATCTGCCCACCTTACCATTATGCCACCCAAAGAAGCAGTAACTTCCTCCACACCGTCAGATCTTGGAGAAAATTCTTTGGTGAGATCAGGGAAGGGGAGGCACCCGGTGCCAGCAGAACAACGGTGGCAGTGGTTTCTGTGGCAGGCACCTGCTGTTTTCAGGTGTGACCTTGGGCTCGGCTTTTGTTTTGTTGATTCAGTTGGCTGCACCCTCGTCAAAGCACTTCAAACTCACTCCACTTGCTCTCCCTGCCATCACACCTTTTCTAATCTCCTCTCTCACACCTAAATAATTCTATGTCTCTTTCATTTAGATAAACTGTTCCTGCCCTGGAAGGAATTTAACATAATAGTTTTTGTGCAAGCCGCTTATTAAAGACACCAACCAGCAGGCCAAAAATACTATGTCATGGTTTCCTGAGCAGGGCTTTTGTACTTTTCTCCATACAATACCTACACTTTGGTGCCCCAGAATCACTTACAACTTTCAGGCACAATTGTATGAGTATCAGCAACTGTTTACTACATGTTTCAGGCTGCTTAATATTTACTGCCTGTTTCACTGGGTCTCCTGAAGGTAAGTATATGTACATTTAGTAGTCTTTCAACTCAGTATCATTAAGCACATCAGACTTTTAGGTCAATAAATGATATCAGAACCAGCAAAGACATCAGAAATTACTATACAGTTATCAGTGTTAGAGGAGATAGGTTATCATTTCATAGGAATGTTCTGGGGTTTAGGAAGGGTGCTTAGATCCAATTGAAGATATCAGGGCAAACATAAAAAAAAAAAATATACACAAAATAGACAAAGCAGCATCCCACTGGGAATCTCATGGCTCAGGTCTCTGCTGATGTACACTGGAACAGTTCCAGTGTCTTCAATTTGGTTATACCAACTCGTTTCAGCAGAGCTTAGGCCAGAATGATTAAATCCCTGATCAAAGTCCCTAGGTAAAAGCCAAAGAACCGCTGCAGTAGATGTGTATTCACCCAATGTACTTTCTCATACACTGAAAGCAAGAGGCTTTCTCCTCTCATGAGTGAAAATCCATCCCTGAGAAGAAAAGGCTCAGCATTTGTGCATGTGATGCTTTTAATTCTTTACATATTAAAAAGGAATTATATTTATTAGGTATAAATATTCTAAGTAGGAACCTTCTTACTAATGTTTTACTTTGCTAAGTGCAAACAAACTGATACCACAATTTACAGAGGATCCTGACAGTGCACCTACAATCGCATGGGACTGCATATGCCTTTCTCTTGGAAAAGTTAGCAGGAAAGCAAGGAGTTAAGAGAGGCAGACTGCAGCAAACTGAAGAAAAGCAAGCAAGTAGCAAATAGAAATCACTGTTCCCAATAGTTATCCACCTGTCAGACTTCAAAGTTATTCCAAAATAAAATGTTGCTTCAACTTGTTCCATGACTAAGTTCTTGTTTATGTAATCCAGCCCTAATGGCAGATAGGATGGGAGGAAGAGGATACTTTCTGATACAAGCGTAGTGTATAATAGGTACCTAATCAGAAAAAGCTCTGAGAAAGCTCTAATTTAGCCTCAGTACAATTTAAAAAATTACCAAAAAAAGCAACATTTTGTTAAGGTAGAAACTATTATATACATCATTTAACTTTTCTCTAAATTAGATAGACAAGACAGGTTTTAGAACATACATTTAATCTGAAATACGTTGTAACGGCTGTGTACCCTTATCACTGTAACACTCAATTGCTGCTCTGTATTTTGGGACTCTCGCAGTCACGTTTGTAATGTTATGTCAAAAAACACAAGGAACTCAGAAACTACACTGGTTATTACTCCTTACACTACTACTGTTGCAGCCGCCTAAGCAGAAATGAAGCTGCAGCTCCCGGATGCTCAAAGAGAAGAGTACAGCATTCCCACAGCCCATGCTCAAGCCTAGACTCTCTCTAGGCAAACATTAGCCAAAGCAACAAAAAGCACTGCTTAAGGTTGGCAGTGACAAACCTATACTAGTGCAAAACTAATGCCAGCTTGTTAATCTTTAAAACAATCACAGGAATATATGACTAAAGGACCTAGTTTACTTCAGCAGTAATAAAACCAACAGCTTTTCTCTTGGGTAATATAAAAGTGGGTTTCCCCCCCCCCCCCAAAGTTAAAGATAAAAGTTGCATATACTGAACTAAGTAATACACATTTACACCGCTCTTCCTTAAACTGATTCTTCCTCTTCCTGTGCTTAAAGGATCAGATTTTGCAGCTTGGTAGTGAATGTAAATCTTACACCCAAATCAATCAATTTAAAAAATAGTTCCATGGGCAGGAGAAACAGCATAAAAGCTGCAAGACTTAAACCAACAGTGGCTGCAGGTTGGAGAGATCACAGATGTTATGGCCTCTCTTACCAGAGCTGTGTCTACGAGAAAACACAAAGGGAACAGTTTTTCCACAGCACTGACCCAGTTTTCCTCTCAGCCTAATGAAAGAGGGAACAGTGACACAGAAGCCCAATCCTAAACCACTGGGGATCATAGAAATAAGTATTTTTATGCTAGGCTTCTTCTGTGCTGAAAGGAATATAACAAGTCTCCTGAACAGATTTTGAAAGCTAAAGAAATCTATGGCAAAGTGACACAAGCAGGCAAAGCATGGTCACTATTCAAGGCACAAAGTACAATTGATTTTTTTTTTTATAGTTTTTGCTTTAAAGTTTTGTAAAGAATTACAGACAGGCGAGAGCAACAGGCCCCACAAAAAAAAGTGTGCTGCAGAAAGGGGTAAATGATGACTAATGTAACTATTCCTACACTTCAAAATAACACTGCAAAGGAAACTACTAAAATAATTGGAATAAGATAAAAAGGCTCTTTTTCATAAATTGAAGAGCTGAAGCAAATTCCATAAAATTTCCTTTTGAAATCTTTACAATTAATTCAAAACATCTCGTGGGAAAAGAATGTAGAAGTAGCAACCAGAAAAAAATGTTTAATTGGCTTTCAAAAAAAATACATCAAGTTACACACACAAACATAGATCATATTTACCTCTAAGAACTGTGCATTCACTTTAAAATCTGGAGGTGGAAGTCCTTGTTTAATAGCAGCTTGTTTTTTTTCTTCAATACATCTGAAAAGATGCTTAACAGCACGCGATATAATGCCTTGTTCCTCTTCTGTTATGTTGACATCAAATCCAGTGCCCATGGTGTATGTTTTGCCAGCACCTGTCTAAATTGAAAAAGGAGTAGTCACTAGAACACGTTAATAGTACCAAATCATTATAGAGAAATGCAGTTTGTGAACACTAGTGGTAGACAGCGACTAAGTCAGTCTGTCATCTTTACAATATTAAGATGCACAACACTGTGTCATTTTGTAAAATGGATAAACAGTACAAATTGGACAAACTCTACTGTTTATCCATAGATCACAAACAAGAAGGCAGGGACCAGTTCAATCTTTCATAAGCTTTTCCCCTACAAGCTTCCTCTGAGATGTTTACATCAGTCTTGAGCTATCATCTCTGAGGTCAAAAGAATAGTTGAAATTTTCAGCTGAGACTGCTAATTAACACACATATTTTGGAGGCAGAAGCAGCATTTGCAATTCTCTACTGAACTAGATCAAATGACTCTCTTAATTACCATATTACCATTGTTCTACATTTATAGGCAGCACTGAAAAATACAAGGTATACCCTCACTAGGAAAATAGCTTAATTAAATGTGGAGTCCTAGAGAAGACAAGGTAGTGTTGTGTTTTCACTTAATTAGTGGGTTAAGTCTAAGACAAAGATAGTATCACACAGCTGAACATAATCTACTAAACTGGATCTGCAAACTGCTTTGTTTCACTAGGACTAGACTTCACCTAGCAACTTGAGATATGACATATAACAGTGGTAAAATTCAGCATCCAAGACCAAATTTCATGCAATCAATTCCTAAAGGGATATTCAGAAGACAATAACGCATTCCGTGCTCAATGATATTTCAGCTTTGAGAAGTAAAATGTGCTCCCAGTGTACCAAGAGGGTGTGTTTGTTATGAAAAGTTCTCAGACTTTGGCATCTGATCTCTACATTTTGGCCACCATGAGGGCAAACAAACAAACAACATAGCCTGAAGCTCCCTAGGATCTATTTTAAAAAAGCTCCTCTTTCCAAAAGCATCTGAAAATGCAGAGGGATGGATAATTGCTCAGAAAAGAACCTCAGTACAACCTATCTCTATATATCAACTGATTAAGTCACTAATTTGTATTGCTGCATTGGGGTGAATTCAGGAATTATATGGACTCATGCTATTTTCAGCATTACTATTAATTCAGACCTACTGCCTATATACGTCATGTTTCAATTGCCATTCTGCACAGAATCTATACAAACTCCTAAACAGTCTCCAACAGAATCTCTCATTTAAAATAAAACCAAGACACTAAAAAAACAGGTTCATGCATTCTGAAATTTAAGAGAAAGATCAGTTACAAGAAACTGTTTATTCCAAAATAAATACTTCAAAATAAAATTGTAGAGCTTACTTGGCCATAAGCAAAGACAGTGGCATTATAGCCTTCAAAGCAACCTTCAATCAGTTTTTCTATACATTGTATATAGATCTCTTCTTGCTGAGAGTCAATGTTAAAGACGTAATCAAAAGTGAAGGCCTTATCTTTTCCCAAGAACACTTGAGGTTCACCAGGTGTGACAGATGTACAAATATGGCATCCTTCAATCTTCTCTTTAGCTAGTTGTGGTCTAATTCTGTTTTGGAAGAGACAAAAAGAACTATTAGAAATTCTCATCATCAGAAAGAGGAGCATATAAACAATGTAAATAAGGGATCTGAAAACAATTCCTTACTGACTGAAAAATGAGACTTTTTCATCAAGCCAGGAAGCTTCCAGCTGTCTGATAGTACTGACTGTACCAGAAACCCACCAGTACCGACTGTATCAGAAACCCACTCATACAACCGTTCATGCAAATGATGTTATCTTCCCTGAAGGTTTACCTAACAACTTCAAGTTGATGACCTGCCTAGAACTCTGCATGTTTCTGTATGTATACTCTGCATTACTAAAGAGTAACTTGCATGATCTGTTTCAGACTTTGAAATCAAACTTTCCAGTTTTATCAGACTTCTTCATGCTTTCATTGTAAAAATAGATTTTTTTTTTAATAGCAACAGAAATAGGAAAAGAATGCAGGATGGTTTAAGTAGTAGTAACTTGGGAGCAGGGACCCCCAAAGCCTACGTATCATCTTAAATTAAAGCCTCCTTGCTACGAGAGCAAAGAGAAGGTTCACATTTCTTCTTTTCCTTTGACAGGAAAGGAGCTTTGGTCACAGCCAGAACACTTCTGCGAAATGTTGGGTTTCAGTGAAGCAGCATACCTTCAGAGGAAAGAAAGAGAACAATATCTAACAAGTTCTACAGGTAAGAGTGTCTCATTCCTCATTATTTCCCCACTGAGACAAATTCAAGCTTTTATTTCCGTTTGTTCTGTTTCTGACAAACTACTTTGTAGAATATAGCCATCTCGGACTTCTTATATTCTATCATTTTATTAATTCCTCTGCATTCTCAACACTCTTGCAGTCTTGTCAAAATTAAATTCATGTACTGGCTCTGTGACTGAAGAAGACTGTGGAAGTTTGTGATTCAATTGGTTTAATGGTTAACTATCAGGAAGAAAAACTCTGGCCAACATAACATATTATTCTAGCTAATAATTTGTTTACAGAATTACTTTTTTGTTTTAAAAAAAGTGTTTCCAAGTTCCCAAAGTGGCACTAAATTTAAAAAAAAAAAAAGTGTGCAGCTTAAGAGATAGGGGACAAATAAGGCTATACGTAAGGGTAATAAAATGTCAGCTGTACAGCTACATACAAAATCATGGAGTATTTTATACAGATTCTCCATTTATATCAAACTTCAAGTACCTGTATTTACCTCATTGTGGCTACTTTTAGTTACACAATGTCAAAGTTGAAGATCTGTGTACACAGAGTATACTTTAAAGGCACATATTCCTTTCATATTCCATGCTTTAAGGGCCATGTCTACATTAGTGTTTGGTTTGGAGTAGCTGTGCTGTCTTGAAGAAAATTCCCCCGACATCTTCACTTACCACATGTTGGTTTGGATCACAGAGCAGTATCCGTGTGCACAAATTATACCCCTTTCAGAAGAAACTAAGCCAAAACGCTCCACTCCAAACACAGAAAATTTGTTCCAAAATGTAATGGAATCATAAGGGCCCAAAGCTACCCACTGGTGTACTGCGACCGTGCCAATGCTTGCTGATGCGGAGAGAGCTAGTCTCCAACAACTCCAAGTGGACTGCTGCAGACTAATTCAAATTATATCAGCACACAAAATACTTTAGTTCAAGCTAGAAGTATCCTGTACAAATCACACTGAGCATAATATATCTTCCTTTTATTGCAGATTACAAATTTTTTACCCAGGGATGTGCATTGCTGCCAGGAGTACTTCTCAGAATTTTTCTTCTAAAGGTTTCATTATATCCCACTGTGTGACACTAGAGAATAACCACAATTTATTTGTAAGGTTTTCTGCACACTAATTCCTTCACGGAAAGTTCATTAACGATCAGGCAAATATTTGAAAAATATCATTAAAGGAAAAATTGTATGATGTGTAAAATAGGCATAAATATTCTACAAATAGTATTTGCATTTGAGGACACGGAGTGTGTTATATAGGTCACAGATCTTCTCTCTAATAACAATCATTATCATAAGTTTTCTTCCTTTAAATAAGAATGCTAAAAATAATTCAGGATTTATACAGCTCCTTCACTAACAACCAACTTGATCCACTAGCACCTGTGTCCACCCAACACAAAACCTAACAAATATGTACAGAAGCTCATAATAAAGTTACTTTCTTCTAAATTAATGAAGATTTTGTGATAAAACAGCTTTTATTTCTAGGTAGAGAAAGTGTTCAAAAAAAATTAATCATATGCCTTTCCCAAAAGCATTCTACACAACTGGAAAGTTGAACAAATTAAACATTGTAGCATACTGTCTATAACACCTAATATTTAGAAAATGCCAGCTCAGTAGGTTATTCTACTGCCTTATTTTCATGCAGTGAAGTCAGTCAGAGGGCAAGCTGCTTCTTAAGACTAAGCACTCTTATTCTTTCACTAATCCAGTGCAGACAGCACAAAGGCAATCAACTGGTCTTATAATAATGAACTCTGAGGGCTTCTAAAGCTCCAGAGGTACTTCTTGCATTGTTTTCTACTACAAGAAAGCCTAGAAAGACCTATTCTAAAAAATCAAGAGGGAAAACTCATTTTCAAAATTAAGTAACCTCTTGTGCATCCCAAAAAAAAACAACTTCCCCCCAGTTCTGAAAGGCTTTTAGCACTAACTTGTAGAATGAAGGTTGACAACTTACAAAAAAAAAAAAAAACCACAAACAAACTTTTTCTGCATGTATTTTCATTCTAACTTTTTTTTTTAAAAATTTTTTTTAATTAATTTTCTACGCTGAGGGACTGATGCAATTATGACAGGTGCTGAATAATTTTCTCCTTTCTACTACTAAGTAAAGGCTCAGAGTGACCACAAAGAGGAACAGCATGCCTAAAATATCAGTGATTTGCATGATAATTATTATAGCGATGATAGGACTGTCAAGCGAGCAGTTTTGATGTTGGCCTGCAGAGACTTCCCATGAGAATCCTCCCAGCCAGCTCCCTGCCTTGCAGCCGGGCAGCACCTCCGAGCGCTCTGGTGCAAGTGCATTATGCGTGACCATAATCAGGCCACACACAGCAAGATACCATTCCAAAGACCAGCTGAGCTGATGGAAGTCTGGGTCACTACTAGCAGCTTGTTACCACCTCCATCACTTCCCCTGGCTCGTAACACAACATCCAGAGACCCAGCAGCGACGATGGCGTCCTTCCTTCCTAGCTTACCACTATTTGAAGGCAGTGCTAAGAGGAAAAAGTAGTGTTTCACCAACACATACGGAGCACAAAGGAAAAGCAAAGCAAGACTGGCCACATCAGGAAAGCTTCAGTCCAAAGACAGACTCCCTTCTCATTTTGTAATTGCTCTTACACAACATCCCACTCTGCCATGGAGCTGGGAGGTAGCAACCAGAGAGAGATCATGGCTGCATCAGGTTTGAAAGACATCTTCCCCCCCAAAGGATGTGCAGACAAGAGATCTTAATCACCCAACCTGAGGTCTGCTCAAGGGATACTTCATGCTCTGAAACCTATATAGCTCTCTTGATAAGTTTAGCACCAAGCTTATGTGATAACCTTAATGAGTAAGCAGCAAACGCCTCACCTTCAACGTGATTTCTGACCACTTATGAACAGTGTGAGCGGATTACCTGAACCTCATGGCTCTCAAAGTCTTACTATTCACACCAAATGTGTGGTCTGGCAAGTAACAGTCCTCATGCAAGTCAGATTCTGCTCCAGCACTGCTGTAGGAACATTTCCTCCTCCGCCGCCCCACACCAATTGGGAAAGTGATTTTTTTTTTCTTCTGCTTACAGCCAAACCTTTCCCACTCTCATGTGTTAATGTGGTCACTTCTGTCAGCAAAGCAGGCAGCGCCCATGCTTTAAAATGTGAAATAGTTCATTTTGTTCATCTCTCCTTGCTCAGTTCCCAGCCTGGTAGTCTGCCACTGGGATTTTTCTCCAGGACCAATTTGACTTCACCCATTTCGTCTTCTGCGTGGCCCCATCTCGTCTTCTGCATGGCCCCATCTCACCTGTTTTTCAGGTTACTCTCTTAATTGTGTACAATCAAGTGTTTTCTACCTATTTCCAATCACATCTCCTTAGATGTGGCAACTTCCCAAACGACATTTTGCCTTGCATCCTTCCCTCTCCTCCTCTCCAAAGCATGAACACACCCAACTCTTGTTTACATGTACTTTGCAGAGCCTCCAGGCCACACACATGAAACTTAATCCCCTAAATCTATTCTGCCTCAGCACACTGGGACAAGCTGTCTAATTAGGGAGGGCTAAAATAGCCAGTGGTGGCACAGTAATGCACTGTATTGTACTGGAATTAATCTCTCAATACAATAGGTGCACAATGTCTCTGCTAAAAATACTGTCAGCTAGAACAGACTCAGATAACACAGTTCAGGGACTACAGCAATCATTGGGTCAATACCCTGTGTTATCCAAGACATCAGGCTTCCCAGAATTGATTCCTGTTCAAACTAGATAATATCATAATATCCCTTTGAGAAGCATCCCATCTTCGTTTATTTCTAAGGATGGAAAATTGTCCCAGTGATTTAAATATGTATTATTTATATATACAGATATATAAGCATAAAGACAGATATACATACACACAAACACACACATCCCCTTTCAGCTACTGAACAATTTTATCTCTGTGCCCGTTCATTTTAAAACCTCTCCATTATCTAATTTTCCCCAGGAATCTCCGCACATCTATGATCAAGCCATCCCATTTTGTATACTAAACAAAATGAGACCAGTGAATTTTTTATTTTGCATCGCCATTTGAAGTATCACAAAGATTACTCCAACAAAAGGTAATTACCACAACATTTACCATATACCTTCTCAGCACCTGTACAGAATAGCAATAAGCAAACTTCTAAGAAACTTCTAAGAGTGGCCTATAAAGGGCAAAGCATCAAATTGTTCTTGTTTTAGAGAAAGAAAGGGGGGGGGGGGGGGAGGGAATTGCAGATTAATCTTTCAGATAGCAATAACTAGCCAGAAGCTGTGTGTTGGAGAGAAGAAAAGATGATGATGAAGTCCCATGTAAAGTTCTTTTTCGTTAAAAACTCTGCTGTGGGGAAAGGACTGTTTTCACCCTGCTCAGAAAAGTATGAATTCCAACATCACTCAAACCATGTGCAGTGCTGAGCAGGAAACAAGTTAACCTGTAAACCCAAGACTCTCCAATACTCCTCTCTTAATACACTATGCCTATTAAATCTCACACAATTAAGTCTCACATGTGGGTATATGAAATATTAAATCCAAGAGCACCTAATAAAACATTTAATAAAGTATAGCAGGCAACAAACTGGCAAACAAACAAAAGCTCTCCAAAATCAGAAAAAAAAGATAACAGCTTCCTGCCCTTACTTCAACATCACAATTCCCTCTCCTTTCTATTCCGTTACATTTACGCTCGTTAAACCACTCCCATTAAACATACCCTTCACAACAAGGGGGGAGTAAAGAAAGCTAAACAGATTTCATCCCAAAGTCACCTAATATTTCTGCTTGCATAAACTTTTCAGTATTTTTGCTAGCACACATTGGAAGCTTGCTTGCTTCTATGATTATCAGCACCTCCAAATAAAACCACAACTATAGCATCTGAATGCATTCATCTGAACTAGCTGATCGGTATACTAATTCTTTACCTCTCAATGAGGTTTAAGGATATGAAAAGGGCTGGCATATGACAAATGCCAGGTCTACCTCTTGTTAGCATAGCAATAAGGACGCAGGAACAAACCTTCTGGCTTGTGCCAGCAACCGTCACCCATTACAAGTTTCTGTTCTGTTGCCAGCACAACTTGGCACAACAGCCCCTGCACCTCCGCTGCCTGGGGCAATACAGTCTGTGGTGCTAAACAACACCAGCGGGTAAAAAAATGCTTATATTTGGTGAGTTACCATTCAGTACCTTTAGTGCAGATGTAGTTCTGTCATGTCCTTCTCAACATCTCCAAAGAGGTTTTTGGTGGCCAGTGAAACAAGCGTGAAAAATCCAAGAACATTTTTAGTATGCTTTTACCCTACTTTTTTACCTCCAGAAACACATGCCCATACCCATATTTCATAAAAAATGTAAAAGTAGTACAAGTCAATACCTCACTTTCCAGCCCAACTCCTTCTGAAGAAATATCACAATGATTTTTTTTATTTAACTACACTTCAGAATGACACAAAATACAAATTAAATTCAAACCCCGTGCCTACAAATAATACCACATGGCACTCTCCCGAGGTTAGCATCAAAATAACCCCCTACACTGTTGTGGTAAACTACAGGTAAAGTCCAGGTCATTTGTCTTCTGCTTTTCTTTTCAAGTGCCAGCTAGGCAGTTGTCTCCAAGCAAGCCATAAATATACTGTATTATCAGTAGCCCTTGACAGCCTTCAGCGTGGAATCCGTTTGTTTCAGATGCCTACAATGGCAGAAAAAAACCAATCCTTCATAAAGTACTTTAACAATTGAATCAATAACGGAATAAAAGCCATCTTTATAAACTAAAGCAAACAAAGTGCAAGACAAATTCAGGGTACCTTTGTAACAGTGCCACTCCTACAGAAAGACTAACTCAGTTTCTGGATGCGTTAATCATTAGTATTCAGTGGTATCAGTTAATGGTACAATTTTGTATTAATGATATCAATCACTGGTATTATACATACTGGTATTAAGATGTAAAAAGGACATGCAACTACAGTATGCCAGTTACAGTGATTACACAAGACGCTGCTCAGCAGCCAAGCTGTGGCAATTGGCCACCCAGCACATTGCCAAGTCCTACCCCCCGCATTGGTCAGCTCCCACCCTGTGAACCTGCTTCGCCTGCGAGAGGCACGGGCACACGCCAGCCACCCAGCCAGGGCAACGAGCACCAGCTTGCTCTGACTGTAACTCTATCGCTCCTACGTAAGATTTGGGCACCGCTCCCATCAGTGTTTCTCTAAAGTTGCCATGGCCGCCACAGTCTAGACTGAGCTCAGCACTTCCAGCAGGTGTTGTGTGTGCCCAGAGCCTGCAGAAACTAGGCAGAGTCCAGGTGTTACTCGGCCTAAACTTACACCAGGTCCCTGTACAAGCAGAAATGAGGCAGGTGTTTTTTGCACATGTACCAATGCTTGCCTTCTGGCACCAGGAAAAACTTTCAGGCACATCAAGTATGTATCTCAATGCAAATTTGGCAATACCAGAGAATAAAACTTCCCAGGTAGCTCTTGGACATAAAAATGTATTAAGGACTGTGGCGGAAGCTAGAGCAGGATCCATGTGGTTCAGGTTTTACTCCAAAGTCCTATTAAGATACTGATAAAAGGGTACCAGAATCCCTTTCAATCCATGTGTAGCCATTAAACATGACCATTAAGCCCTTAGCTTAAACCATGCAGCAAAATCAGCCACTAAATTACCAAACGGGCTCTGAGATATTACATTTTCAATAGCTAACTTATTTTACTGCAAACAAAAAAAAAATTCCTATTCAGAAACATGCATACAGAATACTTTGTTTCAGTGCTGCAGACTGTCACTTCCAGTTTGCACATAATGAGAAGGCAGCAAATGGAAAACTGGAATTAAATTAAGGAAATATACCACTCCTGTAACTAGATTTGTCCAGTTCTCCCCCTCCACACTCAACCTCTACCTCTTCAGCTACTTTTTTTTTTTATTTTAAAAACAAATTTAATTTCATAAAGCAATTACCCTTTTCAGCAGCTTGCGTCCGATCAGCTCATCTACCCATTAACTGTTCATGCTGGGGATTACATCCACAGTGCCAGGCTGAGGCAGTTTCGCAGGCTGCTGCTTTCGCTGGGTTCCTGACACACCGTACAATAGCTACAACTCTAGGCAGCCGCTACGGCTAGCCAGAAAACAGTCTAGCAGTATGATTTCAGATTAATTCTTGTGCAATTCTGTAACAGCCTAGCAGGCTGTGCAATGCAGATGGTATCCTCACACTGACAGGCACACTCCTGTGATTTTGCCAAGAAGAGAACACACAGGGAAGGGAAAGGCCCAAGTGTGCACTCACACAGACCTCCTACTGCCCCGCATGCTCCCTTCCCCATCCCCACCTCCCAGAGAAGGGCTAAAAGACCCTCCAGTAGATCTAGTAGACCTCCAACATCCTTCCTTATAACATGAAGGAATGCTTTCATCCAAACCTCCTTCTTGTGATTTCGCCTGGACTAATATACTCTCTAGAGTGAGCAAAGAAATTCACATCTTTTGAGAACAATTTGATTTTTGGGAGAGAGAAGCGGGGACTGTGTTGCAGGATTTGTACAGGCCTTGATTTCTTCTAGTTCAAGACAAGGTCAGGTGCAACGGAAAAGCAGCACTACCATAAGCTTCCATGTGCCTGCCAAGCACACAACTGGAACGCCTCCAAATCCAAGTGTAATTTGATTAGAACTAAACTGATATTGGAAACGACTTTTCTAAGGCAAACAGATGTTTTTTAAAAATTGTTCTACTGTGCTACTTGCCTTGGTTTTTTGTGAACATTTAGTGTTATATGTCTCACCACTTTTAGAAAGCTAGAAGAGAAATAACAACATAATATCTTGGTGAAAATGAGATCTAAGCAAATGCAGCAAAGTTTAATTTATTAATTAAGACCTGAAGTATTTATGGTTTATTACCAATAAATGAAACAAGGAGATAGGCCTTCCTAAAACTAAAGTTCAGACTTAATTTCATACCACACAGGAATGCAGGCACATCTGTATCATGCAATGAAGTCACAGAATAGAGACCTTGGTCTCATCAATCATGGCTCAAACATACTCCAGTGCTGAAAGGGACTACAGACGCCTGATCTCCATATAGCTAACTAGCCTGGAGAGGCTGCCTCCCCTCATCAGAGAGCATGAACAAGTAATTTTAGAGAGTAAGAAGCTTAAGTAAGTATCTCTGCTGTCACAGCACAGTGGAACACAGTGCTCAGCTGTACTACTAGCGTGGTTGGCATTAGCTCAAGGTCTGGACACCACATTGCAGCAAATATGTGGACATACCCTGAAATATTCAAGTGACTCTCAGGTTGCTCTTCCTGTAAGGGTTAACCCTGAAGAGATAATCCCTGGGAATCTTTTTCACCTTTTAAAAAAGGAGTAAAAAGGAACTCCAAAAAGTGCTAGCTCATTTCAGTTTTTATTTTGAGCAGTAGCTTCTAGCTTTTTAGAGAACCCTATGTAACCTTTCAGCTTGTTAGTCTGCTTACACTGCACTTCTGGACATCACCCCACAGTGGGTAGAACAGCAGAGACATCCCAAATACCTGGTTCAACCATGAAGGGCAGGCCCCTTCCCCAGGTGGTCTGGGAAACCTAACATCTCCAAAGGGCCTGTCAGAAATCAAAGAAATGCCTTCAGAATCAACACAGGAAACGTGGGAACAAGGGAAATATGTAACCCAAACCACAAGGAAGCTGAGCCATCTGTGGCTCTGGCTTTGGATGACTGCTCCATGTCACCAAAACAGTAGTCTCCCAGAGGGTTCAATCAGCTAGAAGCCTGCAATTTGATGGCTATGCTCTGGATATATTTATATACCAAGCCCAATATCTAAAAACCAAATCAAGGACAGAAGGACTGCCTTCAACTGCACGTCAAAGCTGTCTCTCCCACATGAGTGCACTTGCTTCTTGTAAGTTTAAGGTTTCTATTGAAAAATGTATTTTAGCTTTTATGACTGATAAGCTCGTACATAGAAGTATGAAATTCTATCTTCATTTCATTGGTGTTGTTTCACAACAATCACTATCACTGACAATACTGAAGACTAGTAAAATTATCATTATGAAAGAGGCCAATTAGGCAATCAAGCGTATCTTTCTGAGGATAAGGATTCACAAAGAAAGCAATTCTATATACAAAAGAAAGAGCATGGCACCCTATATTTCTTTTGCAAATTATTGGGTTTTTTCCCTCCAAAATCTAGCTTTAACACTTAAGTTAACAGCTCTCATCATTCCTGCTCTGAAGTGTGTAGCTGTAAGGAGTGGCTGAGTCACACCACTGGTAAAGCTTACCAGAGCCTGGTATTAATTATGTAATTAGGGCAGTGTCACAAAAAGGAATTACTTTCTGTAGCATCTTTCTGCTATATGACTGAATGTTTAACAGAGATTAAATCTGCTAAACAAATGTCATTATATGTAACTTAAGACAAAAAAAACTTAATCCCAAGAGAGTTTAAGGAGAGCTTGTTGAAGAGTGCAGAGCCCAGCAGCCTAGTAATGAGTCATGATGACAAGTGCTGCCAGTATTTTAGAGACACTTTTGATTCCAGAAATTTTAGAGTGCAAAAATTCAGCTGAGATAAAACAGTACTGCAAAAGTAGTGTGGTGAATATAGTCTATCCAACCCCCCAAAATACCATAGTCACGGCTGCCTTACAGAATAACATTTATTTAGGTGTAAGGGGAAAGAATTTAAAAAACACACCACACACCCTCCCCACACACACACCACAGTCTGAGTACCTGCAAACCTAAACTCAGTCACATTTAGAGTTCAGGGATTTGGGGGTAATTCAGGTACCTCTTGTAAGCCAGGGCCCAATCAGCCTAAACACATCCAAACACACCAAGCCTGTGAAAAGTACACCACTCACAACACAAATGCGGATGGTGTCAACTCTTTATAAAGCACCCTTGTAACTACTGTATAATTACCAGAGTCAAACTCTACTAAAAACACAGTTTTGCGTGACAGCTGATTTCAAAAAACATTGTCCACAGCATCACAGTACACTGATGAATGAACTGATAATGCCCACACAGTATTTTCAATTAAAGACACAGAAACTCAGTACTCACAGTGGCTTTCTGGTTCAAAAGCTGAGCACTCCCACTTGCAGAGCAATGACACTATTTCTGCACAGCCCCACAAAAAAAAAAAAAAAAAGAAAAAAAATCTTTTTTACCTGTAAAGTCAAAGGAATAACTTTAAAAGAAAATTATTTCATGTAATTAAGTGAAATATTTTAAGAATAAGTTCCTACATTCAGGAACTTCCTCACATTCCAAGTTACCAACACCTTTAGGGAAATCAAGAATAAGTGCCACAAGTATATTCAGAAATAAGCAAACAAAACAATGTTTATGCACCACAGGAAAATAATTTTTTTTAATATGAGAAAACAAACTGATGTAGTGCAAGATTATCCAGATGGCCAAAAAAATGTCAGTCATGCCAACACCAGGCTTCATCCAGTTTCTTCCTCGTAACAGTTAACTGTGATGTCTATTCTAGAAGTCCACTACCTTTTCAAAAGCCTGATTTTTAAAAAGAAGTACTCTTGTTTTAAACAACATTAAAAGGGTTTCCTATGTCTGCAGCAAAGGAGAACTCTTAATTATTGCCTCCTTTACGCAGATTTCCCTTTCCTTTTCAAACACCCACACCCCCACCTACCCACACACATACACTTACTCTCCCAGCCCTTAGAGCTATAGTCCAGAGATCATGACAAGTTCATGCCAAGACTCCTGTAGCTCTGAAAATTGTTTTCATTTCTTTCACCTCCATACAGAGAATTTATCTTCCCAGTTATATATTCTTGAGTCTAGGGCAGTTGGTTGCTTTACACTTATGAGCCACAGGTCGAAGAATTACATTTCACCAACTTTAACTCAAAACAAACACAAAGTTACCAATATACTTATTATAGCTAACGCTACAAGCCACTTCCCAAGTTAAATACAGTTAAATAATACAATAAAAGAAAAGGAGGATCATGTCAGTTAAAAGAAAATTATAAGTTGTCATTAATCATTACCGAAATGACTGCTTAGCTAACACTACTAAAATAACAACCAGACACTTCACAATGGGACAAGACAGCTAAAAAGCAGTGTTTCAATAATCTGCTCTGAATAGTGCCTTCACTCTGTTAATTTTCAGTGCAACGTTCTTGGAACAAAAACCACTGTATGACTTTCCTGCCACTCCTTGTTAAAAAAAAAAAAGGCGTTGTATCCATAACACCAGATCCACCAAGTTCTAAAGCAAACTGCAGAAAATTTCTTCATATTTATTGTTGACTGTTTCTAATGAACAGAAGTTGCTCTGTTTCAAAACAGAAGGTAGACTGTTCAAGCAGTGACTGAAAGCCCTGAGCTGGTAAATCCTAACTGTGCAGTAAGGGAAAACAACCCATTTGCTTTATTTATACTATCTGTTTTAAAACTTGCAAAACAGAAATGAACAATATTATCCACCTTCTTCAGTCCTTCTGGTTTAGCTACACATTTTTATATGCCTAAATGTCAATCCCCAATTTTAATTCATTCTTTCACGTCTATTCATCCTATTTGCAAGGCTGCAAAAACACCCACATTAGCAGCAACAGCATCAAAATTTAGAGATGAATTCTTCCATCCTTCTGTTCCTATGCAGAGACACCATATTCAGCTCTCTGTGAAGACTTGACCACCTCACTGCTCTTTGCTAGCTTCAGATGATGCTTTAAAAGGCAGCCTCTAAAAAGTTAGTTGAAAGCCAGGGCAATTCAGGAAACTATGCTAGAAATCCAGTAGGTAGCATTTTTCCACACTGAGTCATGCTCCAAATGGATTGCTCAGTACGATGCTGGATGCTCTTTTGTTGCAAGCGAGTATTTCAGGCAGTTATGTTTACTGACAGTCCCCAAGCTTCCCCCACACACACACACCTTCCCATCCTCCAATCCCCCAACAGCTGAGATGTTTGCAAGCCTCTTGGTACTGATTCTAACAACACTACCCATGAAGTTTCAACCAGGTGCAAAATTTGGATTAACTACAGGCCATAATCTTTTGTTCTGTTAACTGCAGTCTGATTTTCAGATGTGGTGGAGCGGGGACAGGAGAAAAAAAAAAAGATTATTTTTGTCAATGAGAGAATATTTAGCATTTATATAGAAATACCAATGGAAACCTGAAATCACTGGAGCTTAAATAACAAGAGGACTGAAAAGAAAGGGACTGGTCACAGCTGACTAGTGGAACAAGTGTGCAGTTGGTACTGCCGTGAAGACTATCAGGGCCTTGCTCAACATCATCTGTGCAAAAAATCCACTGGAACCTGGAACTTCACAGGAAAGCCAGTTTCCACACACAAATTCACATCCCAAGGCTAGCAGCAAGAGAGCTCTCCACTGCAGCAACATCTGCACCATGGGCCAAGCTGCCACCATTTCACATCCTCCTCCAGTCTGAGGGAAGTAAATAATGCAGAAGGACTTACAAGACAATATATACATGGGACTACATAAGTGCAGGGTAGTGGCTTCTCATAGACAAATCCAGTTCTCTTCCTTTATACACCTTCAGTTCTCACAAAAAAAAAGACACTTGTAGCGCATACTCAAACGTATTACCCTGAAGAAAGGCAAGAAACCAGCATGATCAAAAGCTTTTTTTAATAAAACAGTTCTGACAGAAAACTGGGAATTTGATTAAAATGAAGACCTGTGTCTAAATGCGAATACTGCACAGAAAATAAAACTTTTCTGGCTGATAAACCAGCAACTTTTTCTAAATATTTTTGTATTTTACTAAATATATGAATAATTGGAATATTTCAACTTCTTATTTGTGTGATTTGAGCAAAGATGACTACATTGGACAAAAAGCTGCAGCCACTATGGTTTCTTCCACATTGCCTAGGGTATGAAATTTCCCTACTGCCAGTAGAGAAGAACAACATCTATGTAAAGATGGAGAAACATATTAGAGAATGGCTTAAGTTGAAGGAAACATTTAAAAACTGATCAACTGATACTTATCACCTGACTAAAGTTAAAGATGTGATGCTTCAATATTACTTCTACTAGTTCTCCATTAACAGTTAAAACTATTCAAATAACTTATTGACTATAATATCCAACATATCACTGGAGATTTTAACCTAACAGAAAGTGAAAGAGCATGCTCTGCTACCTCATCAGGAAAGTATGGGCTAATTTCATATTCTTGACTTTTGATAACATATGAAATAGAAAAGGCTGTCTGATTTTCTAACAGTTGAGCTTCCACTCCAGGCAGGTAGAAAGTCCTTGTTGGCTAGGTTGAGCAAATTCAGTGTGGAAAACATTGTGGAAACAGAGTCATTCTCCTGGTTTAATTGCTACTAGCATGCAGACCTCACTGCACTAGCAAGCCGACAGTTTGGAATTACCACTAATAAAAATAATACTGGTAATACCATTTCAGCAAAATTTTAGCTCCAGGACAGAGTACGTCCATGAATAAGCGCACCCTGGTAATACACCACAACGTAAACTGACAGGTTCACAAGTCAACTACGTAGTTAACTCGGGACATACACACGGTGAATAAAATCTAGAAAGAACTAGCTACTTCCTTGCTACTTGTATCTGCTTTAAACAGCTAATATCTATGCTGGCATAACAATGAGGCTAAGTACTTTCTGCTTCACGTTCTAGCTGTAGGCTTAGTTTTTCATTAGGGCTCAGGTTCCCTGATTAGATTACAAAAAAATCCAACCAGAACTCCAAAACCATTAAAGCAAAGTCACTTTGCAAAAAAAAAAACAAACAAAAAAAAAAGATAAATCAGGCAGCAAGGTAGCTCGCGCAAATTAAAAGCGGTTCTCTCAATTTTACGTTACAGGCATGGGAGGCTCTGCCTCCGTTTCTGGAACAATCCTCCTCTTCTGCACGCAGCTGCTAGCCTGGGCACTGCTCTGCCAGGCTCCCTCAGCTCCAGCACACACAAAGCGGCAACACCTGATCCTGGGATCATTCCTGTCTGCTGAACGCTTGGCTGCAGCTCCTTGGGGACAGAAAGAAAAGTCTGTCCTGACAAGCTTCTTCAGGGTCAAAACCCATTTATTTGTCTTGACTGAATTAAATCAGCTCTTCTTGGCACATAATACTTCTAAATCGGGTATTTCCCAGCTGGTCTCGGAAATCACCAATGCAAATCACTCGTGGTTTGTCTGCATAAGAGTTCATAGTCCCTCGTGCACTGGAGGTTAGCACAGATGCTTTCAAAACAAGTATTCCAACATAAACTGTCTCAAATTGTCTTAGAAATCTAAGCTTACAGTTAGTGTTTACATATCAGGACCACAATAAAACCACCTGAGATGGCTATGGTCCCTGCCACAAAACTTGTGACCAAATATCTCATTCCTCTGAGCACTTAACATCAGACAAGAGTTCCTTTGGTTTAAATGAAACCTAACAGGACAGTGCACGAAGGGAAGTGCACACAAAGTTTTTCCAGGATCAGTACCTAAGCTAACAAGAAACTTCACCGGGAAATGGAAAACTATGAGTTCACACAAAATAATGTGGTAATGGCATACTGGTAGTACCTAAAGGCCAAGGACGTCTTCTGCTAAGGCTTATATAAAGCTTTCATAAAGGGTCATACATTTATTAAAAGCTACAGACAGATACATATTAATCCATAACTTTAAAGCTGTTTCAGACTGTTTCCTCACCAGCACCAAGAAGTCATAAGACTGGATGTTAACACAAGCTATAAACCCTGCATCACCAACTCCTATGAATCAGGCAGCTGCCTCCCACACCTACACACACGCACACAACTTCCACTCCATGGCTGCGCTCTGCTTCAACCGTGTACTACCACTGCTTTCACAGTAAACCTCAAAAAAAAAAAAAAAAGGCAGAGAAGCATACAGCAATAACAAAGCTCTAGTGTTTTGGCCAACCTTGTTTCCACTTAAAATTTCTTTTAGCACTACAAACAACGTTTGGGGGATGGGAAGAAGAGGTAGAAGGCTGTTTATTCCAGCATATGCTAAGGTAACAGATATTTAGAAAGAAAAGTTGAATATTTAGGCAAAATTTCTTAAGCTAACTGGTGTTCTACACAAATTGCCAGGAAGTATTAAGCAAGGTCTTAAAAGGGTGTTAGTAGATCAATACTATTTATTTTTTCTAGAATGTCCAGGTTTCTCTAAAACAGGCACTTATCATTCTTCCACGACAGTCTGCTTTTACAATTTCAGTGTCAAAGCTAAAGAGAAAAATCTCCGTGCTGTTTTAAATGTTAATATTTTGCTAACTCATGCTACACAAAATTTTAATTGTACAATTTAACTCATTTCACCACTGAATCTGAAGACATGCTAAAGCAAGGAACAATGACAGCAATGAATGCTCTTTCAGTTCTTAAACAATTTTTTTTTTCTTTTTAAATAAAATACTGTCAGTTGGGCGTTTTTTTGGTTGTTTTTTGTTGGTTTTTTTTTTTTTTTTAAAGAAACATGAGAGTTAAGCCGATAGTACCACCTTAAGATCCTCCCAGAAAAGTTTGTCTTCTCCCTGGTTTCAACTATAGACTTTGCTTGCCCATGCCTTATCACTTGATTTTTGTTTACACAGAAATACAGAACTCTGTCATCAAATGAAGTGTAACTGCAATGCAGCCCTTATGTAAGCCTCATCACATGAATAATTAGCGGGGCCCATAGGAAACTACAAATAGCTTATTTCCCAACTATACTTACCAGAGTTAACCATTTCTAGACCACCGAATTAAGAATCAGTGGCTGAAGAACAGGAACAAGACAAATTGAAACTGTGAGTGAGTGACAGATTCAGGACAGGGAGTGGGATTACCTGGAGCTAATGAAAGGAGAGGATATCCCTGCCTCTTGAAGTCTGAGGTCAGGACTGGTTGCACTTCACATATGATCATGTTTTTAACTAAACACATAATTGGATTCTCAATCAAATCCATTTGACTGGTGTTACACAATATGTCAGACAATCTTATCAGAGTCAGAATGGATCAAAAATGTACACAATCTCTTGTATCTTCTCTATACTACCCATCATCATCCTAATCTGGAGGTATCACGAACAGTTTTCAGTTCAGAGTAACAAGACTTCAGCCCTGTGTTCCCAGGCAGCCATTGCAAAGCAGCACATTGAGGTTGTTGACCTCTAATCTGCAGCAGCAGTGTTGGCAGAGGGGTCTTGCAAAGGCAGCAAAAAACGGAGCAACACAAAGACTCAGCAGCTGGAAAACAGTACAGCAGTGACACTCCACCTAAAACCTGCTGTCACAGCAGGAACTGCTAGATTCAGTACCTCTAGCAATTCTTGCTGGAACCATGGTTTTTTTTAAAAAAAAAAATAATAAATAAAGTCTGGTATTTGAAGTCCTTTGTCACCTACCCTAACTAACAATTTAAAGTAAATAAACTAGACCAGGACTCAAACAAGTGAGAAAAACCTGATCAAAAAAAAGCTTTTCCTTTTTTTTTTTAAAAAAAAAGCTATACCCCACATAAGAGAGGTTCTTGTGCAATCTGTAGCTCCTGTGATTTTTGCACCAGTCACAAGCACACTGAACTGAACAAGTCCAGTATGTAATGGCACATAATAAGGATATCCAGAGAGACTTGTGGATTAGAAGAAAGGAAAAAAGTTCTGGCTGTCCTTGAACCTTTCAGACTTCACAATAAAACTGCAAAGTCCCTGGTTCTACACTGTCTCGTCATTCCTACCTAGCTGTGGGGGAAGAAAGGGAGAGCTTTGAAAGTCTATTTCCTTCGGGAACAAAACTTTTCAGCCGTTTCCAAAGTAACTGAAGACATCCCCTACCTTTGTGCTCCAGTTGTACCTAGATCAACAAGCAATAGGAGTCTCCCCAGCATATTAAATACTGAACGAACACTCGGAAGACGGGATCATCGATACTCCAACAGCAGAGCTGACCCTATAAACAGCAGCAGATGTCCAAGACTTTGTAGCTTAGCCTTGTACTGAGGAAAAAAAACCTAAAACAAGTCACACAGGCTATTTAAGTACTTCCAACTTTGGAAGCAAGATGGACAGTGTCCCATAACCGGATATTTGCTCATGCTGGCACAGAGAAGGGGGGACACTGGTGTATATAGGGTATATGGCATCACCCACCTCGACAGGCAGTAGTATATCCAGAGAATTCCCAGTACTGGTAACAGCTGCAGCAGAGATACCCCTTAAACACAAAAATTTCTTCCAACTATTTGTCCCAGCAGTACCTTATAAGTTGTCCATCCAGTATCATTTTACATCAACTAACACTAGTGCTCACGTATTAATATATCCATGTCTTGTTTTAGCCTAGCAGTCCTTCTGCTGTTTCCCTCATCTACTTTTAAGATCTCCAGAGACGGAGCTTTCAGCCTCAAAGGACAAACAGATACGGAAAATAACCCGAATAATCTGATTTATATATTGCACTTTAAAAGTAAAGTGACTCAGAGGGAGATGGTCTTACAATATGTTGAATGCATTAATACCTGAAACCTGGGTTACAGCGTAACTTAAAATCATGCTTTAAACTGATTGGTTTTGAATATTTGAATACCAGCCCCAGAGCCATTCTGAAGGATCTGACATTCAGAAATTGGAGGCAGATCTTGCAGAAACGGGAGACAACTAAATGCCAAATGCATTATTAGCTGACAAGGAAGAACGAAACCAAAAACCCTACACCCCACAGAAAACAGCAGGAGCGACCCAAGAAAAAAGTTTACAAATTTAGTATTTGAAATACAGTTACTATCACCAAAATATTTAATGTATTAATACACTAAAATTGTAGCATTGTTGCTATTTTGAACAGAAAGTGGGTTAACAGTCAGGATCTTACAGTTTATTTTTTATTATCAGAATGGAAAAATAACACAATGCCAATTCATGTAACTTCTCAGCAAAGGAGAGGACCTCTCACACACATTGCTGTGCTGGAGTGACCATCCCCCTCTATACGAAGGAGGCAACAAAACAGGAGAGCAATTTTCACTAAAACAGTGCAGTACATTACAAGCATTCTGCCCCACTGGATATTCCTTCATTAGACATATACCTTATAGACATAGACATAACCTTGCATATAAAGAAGTTTAATCTTAAGATGAAAAATGCATTTATAAATTACAGAATACACACAAAAAAAAAAATGCAAGTCAGTCATCTGGCTAGACTACAATTAGTGAAATTTCCTTGACAGATCTGACAAAACTTGGAAGTCAGTAGCATTTCCTAGCTGCAGTCTGAGAATCAAAAGCATATATCTTCAAGAGATGCAGATATCATGAGCTTCGAAACACTTTCCTCAGTCTACCAATACATTCCTCTGTTTTAAACAGACTGAACTTCAACCAGACAGCCCTTACACAGATACCAGGCAGACATCCAACAATACAAACCAAGCTGAACGTTAACTTTGCCCAGTGCTTCACACACATTATATGTACACACAAACCCAAAGAAATAAATACAATTTTAAAATCTATTTTTCAACAGACAAGACAAAAACCAATAACGCACAAATTATAATTCATTTCTGAAAAGTCCTAAGAAACTTTTCCAAGATAAGTAACTGATGCTTTAGATTGTATTCACAAGATTATCATGTGCTTCATGCGACAAAGCACTGACTATTGTCTGCATTTCTTTCTGACTTACAGAAGACACCATTTGAACAAGCCAGAAGATCTGAAAGAATGAAACATGAACTGTCACAGGGAGGGGGACAGGGAAACAGGCACGATTATTCTATGAGATGGCTGAGGAGAGCATGAACATCTGAAAAGCAAAGAAACATTAAACAGTGCTGGAGGTTAATTATTCTCATTAGTCAACTTGGCCAAAAGAATAAGTGAGCTTAAACTGTGGCAGAGGAAATGCAGGCAGAAGGTGACCGCCACGTATTCCTGCTGGGAGAAGAGGAAAGCAGATTTCTACCCACAACTGAATCACACTCCAAATGCTTTCACAGCAGCAATATCACATCTACCATGAAATAGTCTTCAAGACAGGTAGGGAAGGGTTGGACGAGGGAAAGAAATAGACTTTAGAACAGAAAGAATATAGAAACCATGCAAACAAACAAAAGCTTCCAGTACTTCATGCTGTGTATGCTTACAACACATTACCTCCTAATAGCAGCCTTATCACCAGTATGATGACTGTCAGTGCCCCAAGAATCTGCTCTGTCATATTCAGAACTCATCTGGAGAAGAGGCTGCACCCCCTTTGCTGCAGCTGGCCCCCATATCTCCCCCTTTCCAACAGATCATAGGCACAGAGCTCTTCAATATCTTCCTGGCTTTTAGGCTTTGCCTGCTCTCTTCCAATACAGAAGACTACCAAGACAACAGACCCAAGGTCCTTACTGAGGTTCACATCAGGAGCACAAGAGGCAGTGGTCATAAACCAAAGCAAGCGACTTCCCAACTTGACATAAGGAAAAAATTCTGCCCATTAAGACAGTCAAGTATTGTTTGTCCAGAGAGACTGAGGCATCTCCATCCTCAGAAGGTTTTCCAAGACCTACCTTGATAGAGCCCTGAGCAACCTCACCTGAATTTAGTTTGGACCCTGCTTTGAGTGGGAGGTTGGATCAGATGACCTCCTGAGGTCCCTTCAAACTTGAATTAGTCTAAGCTTACCCTTCCAAATCTATAAGGCTTTATTGTTCATGTGGATATTGTCATATCCCGGTAAATATATTCTGACATCTGAATGGAATCATTCAACTGTGCTGAATTCAGATCCTGGAACTTGGCATGCAGCTTCACAGAATTACAGACAATTGGGATGGAAAAGAGCTGGAAAGGTCATAGAGTTTGTTCACCCACTCTGCCTTTCTGGACCAAGGTAATATCAACTACGTCCAAAACATTCTCGGCAGTTATCAGTTTGAACCGCTTTTAAAAAGCCTCCTGTATGGGCAATTCCACATCTCCACAGATAAATTGTTCCAGGACATCCACCCTTACAACAGAAAAATATTTTCTTCCAATCTTTCACTTTTCTTACAGCAATTTAAGCCTATTACCTTTTATCCACTTCACCTTGAACATGAAGAACAATTTATTCCCTTCTACTTTGTATTTCACTCTAGGTATTTCAAGATGTGTCTTTTAGCAGTCTTCACTCCTCATATCTCGCACTATGGAACTGGGCATGTTTTCTACACAAACAGTCATTTCCCTTCTCTTTTCAGTTCCCCTCAGTTAGTCCACATTTTTCTTGAACTGCAGCACCCAAAACCTAACACTAGACATCAGCCAAGACATTAGCAGTATTGAACAAACGGTATGGATTAATTTGCACCTTAAATAAAAACTCCAGTTTCTATATACACAAATTTTCTTCTTTTGCCACAATACAACACTGCTGTTCCATGCTTAATTTTTATGCATTATTCATAATCACTTTAATTCTGGCCTACAGTAGCAGCAGAGAGCACACTGGCCCTTTATCTTCAGTCAAGTATCATCCAAGATGTAGGCCAACACCATTTTATGCAAGTCCTCTCTTCCCAAAGAAACATCTCAGCATTCAGCAGTCCTGAGAGTTAAAAATCAACAGAAGCATTGGCCTGGCATGGGCCAGCCCTGCTTTCAGGGCTGCAAGCACAGAACAAAGCATTTTCATATGAAGCTCTGAGCTGTACAAAGTTTCTTCCTCTTTGGGGCCTACCAAGGCTTTACTTGTTGACATTTAGAGAACAATGAAAAGTCCACCTGTTCCTCAAAAGCTCTGCTAACAACAATAACGAAATACATCTACAGCTGCGCTTTAAAATGCAGAGCCAAGACAGTGGGTTGACTAGATGACCAGCCAATGTAGATCACTTTGGGGACTGTGTGTGGAAGAACGAAAGGGGGGGGGGGGGGGGGGAAGACACTCACAAAACAAACAGAAAACCCAAATGAAACCTAAAGTCTGAAGCTTTTGGGAGCAGAAAAGAAAGAAAAAAAAAATAGGACATTATACTGATGTTTAATTGTCAAATAGTTTACCTGTCAATACCAGTTCAGCCCTATCTCAGATCTCATTTTTAGACGACACTGAACACCAGTCCACTTTTGCTGAACTCAAAGTTCTGCTAGTGAAGATCAAAATGACAATTTTATTGTTCTTGAGTGATGGGCTGACTGATTAGATTAGACAGAAGCATAAGCCGTGCTCTAAGTGATATAGATTGAACAGGTGGCCTTCTCTCTGACCTACTACCTCTTCAAACACTGTTTGAAGAGAATCATTCTCTTTTCTATGACATCTAGAAAATATATATTCAGATGTTTACTCCCTCTTAACCCAACATGAAAATATTTTTCTGGTCTTTAATGTGTTTCAAACAGTTTGCTCATAAAACAAATCAACCTCTCCCAGTTATTCACACACACACACGCGATATAACTGTAACTAGAAAAAGAAAATACAGGAGATGCTTAGATGGTATCAATATCCCTAGTCTGCAAAGTAATGTGTATAGAGATAAGAATTCTTAAAAACAAACAAACAACATTCAAAAGCATCACATTACAGAGCCAGAGCCTAAAAATAATTATTTCATATGTACTTAAAATTAAAGACCAGACTTCAAAAGGAATGCATTTGAGACCAGGGAGTGAAATAAACCTTACCTGGACAACTTATGTAGAGTGAAAACTAAAACAATGTATGGTTTGCTTAGCAGGTAAAAAAAATTAGTAGTCAGCTATTTCCTACAGATCAAAGTGTCTGGTACAGGCATAATTTTTTTTTTTCTCTCCACACAGAAACAAATGGTGGGGGAGAGAGAGAAACAAAGCCATACACATGCTTTAGCAAACCAGAATTTTTAATTGTAACACTTTTCATAGAAGGTAATGACTAACTCGGGTGTTTTAGTAGCAGTTGCTTTTCTTGTGATACTACATCGTGTATTATTTATATCGCACCAGAAGTGTTTACTATACTTTGAAGCTACATCTTTGGCCTGAGGAACTTATGACAGAATTCTGAGATGACAATACACAAAGTGCCAGTCGAGCACGGGGAGGGAAGAGCAGGAAAACAATATTAAAAAAAAGACAAAAGACTCACTACCTACACTCATAGCCCTCTCATATCCTCATAAGGGCAGAGATGAGGACATAGATATTCTGTCCTAGGACAGAATCAAGCACAAACTAAGATAGAAGCACTGCTGCAGTTGGCGAATGTATTTAATCAATACTACTGAGTGAGAGATTAGCAACTCCAAGATCTTGGGATAATGAGCTACTCAGAGTGACACAGGTGTCAGGACTCACCTCCCAGTTAGTCCCGTGCTAAAGGGAAGAAATGTCCAACAACATGAATGCTAAGAATTAATGGCTTTGAAAAACAAAGTTACTTTTCTAATTAACTTCATTTTCAATATTTTGAATAAGTTATATAAACAGACATCTTACTTAAGTCAGTCTGCCTTGCTATCACTTTATTCCAAGAAGATGCAGTCTCACAGGCAACGCAGTACCAAATGCTTCAAAGAAAGTGGCTTATCTGGGTTCCTACATTCTATACAATACTAAGGATTATACTGTACATAGGACATTTCTTAGCAGGCTTGCTAGTGACCCCAGGATTATGCAAGACTGTACTTCGTTATTTGCAATATATTTATAGAGGATACTCTTTCCTTTATGTTTTAAACTATTACTGATTACTTGCATAACCTTTTCATCAACATTGCTAAAAATTCACATGCTTCAATATAGTCTCTTGACCGACATTAATACTCCACAGCTATATAGCTTTTCAGCTGAAGATGCCCCCTTAACTTCATTTTAGCAGTATTAAGCAAAAGACAACTAACATGGTTAGAAATGGGAAGAAAAATAAGTAGTCAATTAAAATAAGGAAAAAATACACAGGCTTAAACAAAGACAATAACCAAATGCTTGCAGCATTGACCCAAAATGTGGAAGACCTTTGTTCAAAACCCCGAGTGAGATTAGACCAGGTAAACAGAGAAGACTTTGATCAAACTCTTCCATTTGAGAGGTCTCACAAGAGAGAAACATCTTCTGGCCAGTCCTATTAGCTATAACCTTCCATGTGTTCAGCTGTGGTAGCTGAACCGTCATGCTGTAGCATGCTACAGTCCTTTAGCTCTTTATCCACCTTGAGAATCATGTTTTAGTCATGGTTTTAAAGGATCAATTATGTTGAACAGAAATGAAAGTGTTCTTCAAAGCTACAGTATAGAAGAGAAAGCATTTCAAGAACCCTGGAATATTTAAGAGCGAGTATGGAAAAACGACATTAAATCTAAAGTGTCCTGCAAAGAGTTACGTATTTTCTAACCAACTGAAGTACGCAGAGTTTCTGTAACAGCATGAATGCAAAAACCACCAGTGAGACACCAAAAATTACCCAGACAACAAATCCTTTAATCCATTTTTAAATCTAAGAACAGAAATGCACTATTCAACTTGAATGCAAATAAATTGCTGTATATAGTAGAACAATAATATCATAACCTTTTACTAAGGTCTTGTTGCTCTCAGTTTTCTGTGTTGAAACTGCACAGTAAGCAGGCTCAAGGGTATGTCATTCATTTTTGTTAGGTAGACTTAAAGACCTAAAGATGCTTAAAGGGTGCATTGTCCCTAACAGCAAGCCTAGTATTTGTCAGCTGATTAAAAAAAAAGTTCTTTAAACAAAAATGAATTATTCCAGCAGCAGTTGTCTTTACCAAATCTGTTGAGGATACTGATAAAAATAAAGGACCAGATGGTACGTCCTCCTCACTCCTTATTTCCATACAGAGTCGACCCAGGGAATATTTTATGCTAATCAATTGTTAGCTCTGAATCAGCAGTTTTTCACATTTTAAAATACATATTGAGCAGACCTTCTCTATGCATCAAACTCACTGTGACGCTGACCTTAAAACCCTTTCACCGTTCTCCATTTGCATCTTGTTGCTATGGTAAACACATCAAACAAGAGAACATGTTTGAAAAATCAGGCTGCATTTCTCCCTTTAGTCATACTGGAGCAGACACATTTATTCCAGAAAAGTTTCACCAGGGAAAAGTGGAAATAAACACGGAGAACTACAAAAAAAAAGGAGGAAGGACAGGAAGAAAATGAACAAAGATTTAAAACAATTTTAGAGGAGAACAGAGCACAAGAAAAAGGCACAGCTCATGCAGTTACTCTTGCTGGACTTGTTTGGATCTGGTTTGATTTCTAATTAAACTTTCTTGTTCTCCAGTTCAAATGATACTTTTAACTTCTTGCAAGTATTTTATATAGGAATAATATTAGCATAAGAAAAAATTCTCTGCTCCAGCAGCCACAGATATGGCAGGATATCGAATGTTTTCCTTTTAACAGAAAAAAATGCAGCTAAAATGGCTTTATTTCCCCAGCAGTAATCAGGCAACAGAACATGAAAGCAAGAATTCCAGCAGCCATCTCTGAGTGGGCAGCAAGGACGATCTATAAAACGCTTAAAGCAAATAAAGGGAAAGCAGAGGGAGGGAGCAAGGCTCCCTTGCTCCCAAGCACAAGGGCCATTCAACTCCTATAGAAGAATTTACAGAAGTCACACAGAAAAACTGGAAATGTAAAGCCTTTAGTTCAGTAATAAAGGAATGTCTAGGCCAACAATATAAATCCTAACTCTCCACAGAGCATAAGTAGTAAAGAAAAAAGCATTAAATGGAAATTGGCAACTAACTCAGTGGATTTTCAAAGCGAAGTAAATTCTCAAGTCTTCTACAAACTTTGGGAAGTGACAAGTTAGAAATATAATTCATACACAAGCATGAACAGACCACTCATGCACGCCACTCATTGCTTTTTCTTCTTAAATTCAAGGCATATCCATCTTTTGGCAAGTAATACATGACATCAAGGGAAATGTCCGACTAGGATTTCTTTCTCCTCCATCAAAGAACGCGTTTGTGTTTACATCACGAGTGGTGGAAAGGAAAGTTTATTTCCTGGAAAGCAAGATCGCAGATTTCAGCCTCCCCCAAGCAATATCAGTTACGGATGATCAAGTTAGATATGATGAAACCTGAATTAATTCAGCAGCAGATGGTGCCGTGTCTTTTTTTTCAGCTGAAATGCAAAACATATGGATGGGGTAGAGTAAAGTTTCAGTGACGGACAAGGGAATGTTTGTTTAAGTCAGGGAGCAAAGAGAAACATCAAAACTAACAAAAGATACACAACATGAGCTTTCCAAAAACAAGAACTCTTTTGTAGCTTTCCGCTAACAGACTCTCTCTCCAAAAGAAATATTTCCCAACACCTAACATTCTCAGAAAATTACTATTTAATACTGTTGAACAATTTTTTTTTTTTGTCTTTGGTGGGGCATACTTGCATACTGATAGACTGCTGAACTTCATTAATACAGTTACTTTGAGATACATTTTCCAAAAAAACTTTCACAGCTTCACATGGTTACAGATGGGTAATAACTATTGTCTAATAAAAGGAAAACTTTGGTTCATTTTAAGGAGCCAATGGATAGTACTGTAATCCATTGCTGTTGCTTGTCTAATTACAGAATGATTTATGACAATGCTTAGCACTGTATGGGAAGCATGAAATTAGTACCTCTGCCCTCCAGAGCTTATGATATATAGCACAGTATACATGGCCATTCATCTGACATTTGAGGATCTATTCATGGTAGAAAGCTTAAACACAGCTGTAAGTGTTTGCAGAACAGCAGCCCAAGAAAGAAAATCAATTTCAACAGCCAAAGTGCTTCAAAACACACCTATCAAAAAAGACAGGTTCCTTCCACTCAGTTGTTTCTTTCCTAAGGTATTTAACAGTAGCTGGATCTAGCACAGAGAAGAACTTCAGTGTAAAAGCTATTAGAAAAAAACACTGAAAATGAGCAATACAAAAGATAAGGTAGAGGGATGCATGACAACAAACAGCAGATTCAGTATGGGGAGAAAAAAATACACAGAAACTAGCAAAGGAGAAAAAAAATGCAGAAGAGGTCCAACTGGTCACATAATTCAAGAACTAAGGGTATGAAAAGAAGAAATCCAGTGTTCCCATAATAAACCTTTGCAATGGAGGGCTAAGGTTACAAGGGATGAACATATCCCGTTTGCCTTATCAAAAGTTAACACTGTATCCTGATTTCATATTTCAAGCAGCTTGATTAGTTGCAAAAATCCCTGTTCCTAAATTGATTATGAAACATCATCCCCTAACTCCTCTCTCCCCTGGTTCTTTGTGTTCTGGCCATTAACACAGTTTCAACTGGGCTCCATCTTTCACAATGACAACGTGCCCAATGCCAAAGCCCTACTTCCTTTAGCTTCACCAGCTGGCACTTCATGTCCTATTAGTGCCCACTCCACCTGAGGTATCACCCAAGCATGTCTGAGTGACCATCTTACTTTTTTTGACTGCTGGTCAGCTTCCACAGCGATTCATCTTTTCACTTTGATCTTCATTATTTCTTCTTCTGTCTTCATACAGCATCTTAAAAGGCAGTATTACAAATCAACACTGAAGCTTATCATCTATATGTCTGGGGCAGCCACTGACTCAGAGTGAATCAAGGCCATCTTCCTCCTTTGGAGGACTAGAAGATAGACGTTTACTTCAACATTCTACACTGTTATGTCTCCTCCATGACAGGATCCAAGTAACAGACATCCTTCCATGCTTTATCAAATAGTGGTCCTCCATGCAAGCCTTCTGGTGAGCTCTATCCAAACATTATTGCTCTCCAAGAATTCCCTTGCTTAGCATGTATCCAAAAATGGAAAGGACCCAAGTTCAGCTTTGTCATCTTCTTAGATCATCACTGCTAGGACATCCTAACCCTAGAGCTCCAAGCCACATGGAGTGAGGATAGGCACTAACTCTTACCTCTCCAGCTGGAGCTATTTCAATTCCTATGACACAGCTCATGTCTGGTTGGTGAAAGTAAGCGTAACTCTCATGTCATGGTTTAGTGTACTGACTGCAGTGACCCCATCGAATCCCTGGATAACTCATACGATGACTCTTTAAAATGCAATACTGACAGACCGCTGGCTATTGAGGATCTCAGTCTTAGACGAGAACTTCATCTACCCAGCATGCAGGAAGCCTACACACTGTATTTCGGCTGTGGACACCGCTAAAGTGGCAAGACACACAAGAATTAGGAAGTATAACCTATATCCTTTTTGTGGTCTTGGTTCCAGAAATACGGACTATTATGTTTATACCATTTCATAGCCTGCTCTGCAAAAGTTAGTTTTCATATACTGAAAAGACATTTACAAAAGCAAGACAGCAATTTCAGATTTACAAAAAGGATGGCTTTTCACAGTTGAAAGAAAAAACAGCCATCTGATTAGATGGCCATCGTGGGGGCTCTCTGATTTCATCTGAAAACAGACATTATACACAGTCACAGGAAGAGCAAAGCTCTTTGTTGAAGTTGCACACCATCATCAAAACTGTAACTCCACAAGTCTTTCAGTGGTGATTGACAATAGAGAAAGAATTTTTTTCTTAATTGGGGAATTTAACATTAGTTACTGGATTATCTGCCAAACTATTTTCAGCTTTCATGCTTCACTAAATCAGGAGTATTTAGCTCATCGTTCACAAACCCATTATTACACCGAAGAAAGTGGGGAGCAATTAGCATACAAGATGATAGCTTAAAGGTAGTGCTAATTGGATAGAATGAAGTATTTTTGAATCGTGTTGTATACAATTAAGTGAGATAACCAGGTTCTGGAAAAACAATTTGCTAAACAATTTCAGTGATGTCTATTCTATAACCTATGTTTAAGCAAATCCAGCTTTGCAGTAAGTTCAGTGCAATATGCCTTTCCAATATCTTACTTCAGTTACTACCACGGGGGCTGCAAACTAAAAGCTGGTCCTGCTGTAGAGCAAGTCTTGTTCAGGAAACATACATGCAAAAACAATGACTAATTCATCACAGCGGTAGAGATCATCATTGGACTAAGCTCTAGTTCCCAAAAAGAAGTGAAGAACAAACCCAACAAGAAAACAGAATGTAATATTCATAATGCACAGTACAGCATGGCGCTGATACACAGTGAGTTGCCACACCAGTTGAATTACAGGACTGTGCAAAATACACAACCAGAAATAATAGAAAATCATCTACAAAGAGCTACTGGTGGAAAAAAAAAATTGTGCATGGCTTTTGTTCATGATTGCTAAGCAGAGAGGGAGAAATCTTGTACATGAATAGTTAATCTGCCAAAAGGAAGAAAGCAGACAGGAGGAAAGATGCAGTTCTTCATTACTAGTGAACTGCACTCAGACATAAGATGTTAGTTAGACAATTATGTTACAGAAATATGCCTTTTAACATTAGGGATTTGTTTTCAAGAGCTACAGCTGGGTGCTTTTAATTCACTTCTACAAATTCCTTGCCACGTATTATTTCTAATCTATTTATCACACACCTACAACTACAAACGTATTTGCACCAGTAGGTTTAATTCCTAGCTGCAACAAACCTCTGTATTTGTAAATGAGCTTCTACATCACTATTTTTTTTGGCTCAGAACATATTTAATATTTTCTTCAAATGACAGAGCAGTCTGTAAACCTGTAACGCCCTATTTTTAGGATCACACCTATCTCATATTTTCCTTTTAAAAAATACAGCCTAATTATGCTTTGGAATAATAGCTGCCTGTACTTTACGTGAAAAAGGCTTCAACAGATAACAACACTCACAGAAGCATCTCTCCCCATAGAAAATGCTACCGTAATCGGTGAGCAGGCTTCAATGAACAACTGCAGCATACACCCCATGTTATCATGCAGGGGCGGTGTTTCTCTGTTTACTGAAAATGTTATTGAACTGTTCCCCCCACATGCACATACCAACAGCAGCATGCAGTAACATCGCTTATTCCTACGCCCTTCAGAGAAAAAATGATCCACCCTCTTTGTCTTCCCATACAACCCTTGAATTATCTAAGAAGGCGAGATGTGTGTAGTGGTTCCAAGGACCCACTGGTAGATACAGACCTAAAGTCTGACGTCTTGTGGCATAATGCTCCAAGTGCGTCAGCATATAATATAAACTTCTTTAAAGGAAAAAAGTAAATCATCATTCAGTATCACAATTAAAATCCAAATATTGACATACGGATACAGACATATATATACGTGCATATATACATATATTTCTTCTCATGTTTTAATTATGTAAAGACATCTTGAACATTAAGGCATCCGTGGGCTAATCTGGAAGTTCTTCAAACAATAAAATAATACCTTCACATAGAAAACCGAGAAGAGCCAAGAGTTCACTGATGAACAACAGATTTTTATCTCTGATAAAAAGAGAAATTTGAATTAGCTGGCGTTTTAAAATGATTTAAGCTCCACTCCCATTATGACTTCTACATACACCTATTCTCATTCACCGTGAGCAGCCTCATGGAGTCCTTGCCTCCCGGTGTGTAAGGTCAGACACAGCCTCCGTGGGATAAAAGCCTTTATCCTTCTAAAAATACCAGCCTGCCAGGATCCACTCTCGCAGAGCTCCCCGATGCAAACAGCATCGCTACAGTCAAGGGACCGCTTTACTTCCATGAGTAAGCACTTGCAGCACCGGGCTATAATTAGTTGGAATATTTTTAGCGTCATTGGTGAAAATTAGAGAGAAATGACTGAGAAAGACCTCAGAAAGGTTGGCGTGGGGTTTTGTGTTGGTTTTTTTTCTCTCCTTTGGCTATTTCCGACTGCTGCAAGGAAGAAGAGGCTCAGCCGGAGCCCGGGTGACACGCTCTTGCTGCGGGGACGTGTCCCTCGCTGGTGTCCCTGGGCGGCGATGCCGCTTCCCGCGGGCGGGGAGCTCGCACCCCGCTCCCCCGCGGCCGCCCGGCGCAGAGGGCCCGCTCCACGGGGCTGACGGGCACGGCCGACCACGGTCACCCGTGGCGTGAGGGCCCGCGGGGAGCGCTCCCCCCCCCCCCCCGCCCGCCCCCCGGCCCCCGCAGGAGGGGCGGCGTCGCCGCTTACCTGACCGCCACCCGCACCGAGCTCTCGTCCTGGCCGGCCGACATGGTGCCGGGGGGCAGGTGAGGGGCGGCCGGGAGCCTCGCCGGGAGCGGAGGGCGCTGCCGGGCCGAGGAGGGGCCCGCCGGGGAGGAGGTGGGGGCACGGCCGCGGCTCCCCCCCCTCACCTCCTCCTCCTGCTCCGCCACCTCCTCTCTCCAGCCATTTTAGGTGCCTGAATGAATAGGTAGGAGCCGCGGCAGCGCAGGGCGGTTGGCGCCGCTCCTCCTCCTCCCCGGCCCTTCCCGCGGCTGGGCGGGGAGCGCTGTCAGTCAGCCCGCCGGCGGGCGGAGGGACGGGCCCCGGGCAGCGGCCCCCCGCCCCGCCGGGCTCCGGCGCCCGCGCCCGCTCCAGCCGCAATGCGTCAGCAGGCCCCGCCCCGGGCAGCCGCCGCCGGCGGCGCGGGCACGGCGGGGCGGTCGCCCGGCGGCCTCCCCTCACGCACGGGTGGGTGCGCGGCCCCGCGCAGCTCCTCACACACACCCCCACACACACCCCTCTCCACACACACCCGCTCTCCACACACACACCCGCCCCTCGCACACCCCCCTCTCCCCACGCACCCTTGTTGTTCGGACACGCACCCCTCACGCAGCCCGTCCCTCACGCACCTCTTGCACGCCCGCCTCCTCTCACACGCCTTTCCACACGCACGTGCAGTGCTTACCCTCCGCGCGTGCGCTCGCGTGTAGCCCCGCACGCACCCCTCACACGCGCACCTGCGTGCGGGCAGCTGTGGGCGCACACGACGCCATTCGTGGCCTCTGGCTCACAGGTGCCTTCTCCCCCGCACGTACACATGCATGGCGCTTGCACACCTGCACGCGGTGCTCCGCGCGCGCAGCTCATCCCCCCGCAATTCCCCGCTCGTGCTGTCACCGTGCACAGCTCTTGCAGGCGCGCACACGTGCGCACAGCCACACATAAGGGCTCTGCACACAGCTTTTGAGGCCTCCCTGCTGGGAAAGAGGAGCTTAACCCCCCGTCAGGGCCGGTTCTTTTGCTCTTCCACCTGTTTCCCTCTCCCGAGCAGGAATGCAATGTCCTCCTTCCTCCTCGTTCCTCCCCTGGCACGACCCTCGTGCCTGTGGGAGCACACAGCAATCCTATTTTTCTGGCCGTCCTCGGCAGGTTTGTTTGCCCTAGCTGCTCCAGCCAGGCATCGCTGTTCTCACTTCGCTAATGAAACGCCTGTTTTTTAGCTGGAAACTGAGTGGGCGGATGACATTAATTTTTGATGCAAATAGTATCCCTGCCAGGAAACCAGCCTGCTTATTTTGCCCAAAACGACTCACATTCCTAAGGAAGATTTTCCGTCAGAATAGGCCCGGGTTTGAATTTGTAATGATATGCTAAAAACCTTGCAGTTCGAGTTGTTTTGCTTCTGATAGCGAAGGTTGCTCACGCCCGGGCCCCAGCCGCTGTCAGCGATGGGCAGGTGAGGTCTGCCGGCAGGACGGGGCCTCTAGCCATGTCCCCGGCTCTCTCAAAAGGCAAGTCCCTCCTTCTCAGAAGAAATCAACTGTATTATTGTTACTCTGCATGTTTCTTGTAGTTATTTTTTTCACCCTTTTCTGTTTTTCTCTATTCATTAAGAAGTTGGATTGTTTCTGGAAAATGGCCCACCTGGAAGTTGCTATACAAAATGACAGTCTTCTGCGTTCCTCTGAATTGCACAGCACCACGATACAAAGCTCCGACAGCGTTTGAAAGTACAGGGGATTTAAGCTCCGTAGCATATTGCTGAGGTATACAGAGATAATATTTATCTGAAAGGCAGAAAAATGGAGGCAGGGGTAGTTCAGTCTGAAGCCACTGAGGGAATCTGGTACAGGCAGAACAAGGCCTCTGTTTCCCTGGGCTTCCAGGCTCACTATCCTCTATTTAATGCTGTAGGCAAGATACTTTGCTTCTCCTTTTTTCGCAATATTTTATAGAATGGGCAAGATAGCCAATAATGAAAAAACTCTTGCAGGTGAATTACGTTGGCATTCATACGAAACAGCATCAAAACGAAAGTGATCGAAGGCTCATAGTTCAGGGCGTTTCCAGCTCGTGGGGACTAAACACTCGTGACCGTGTCCTACATCTGCCTGGATTGTACTGAGCTATTTAAAAATACCTGCAGCCCATCCGTGGTGCGTGGCATCCTATAGTGTAATGAGGTTATCATAATTTATTTACATCAGATTTACAAAGCAAGCTAACAATAAAGCTCAAGCAAATACGGAAAAGGCAAAGGTCGCTATGTTTTCGCTGAAATAGCTTTAGTAACTTGGATACTTTCTTATCCAAAAGTATCCAATACTTTTTTTCAGCTGACACAGCTACAAGGTTAATGTAACAAACACACTCAAGCCAAACTTGTACCCTGGCACAGTCAGTCTGCATTTCTTTCACGCAGCATCTTTTGCTGGATAGGCCCCAGTACAGCAAAGCTCACCTGCATCACCCTGAGCACGCCTGCAGAATCCTGCTAAGTCAGTGCCTCCGGTTCGCCCTGTGAGCTGTGCTAAAAACCCAGCCCCCAGTAGCAGCCGCAGGAGCAGCCTGCGCCTTTCTCAGTCCTGGCTGCTCAGACCCAGGATCATGTTCTAGATCTTGCCAGGGCCATTTCTTTTCTGGCCCTTGTGTGCCCCTAGACATTTGCCTCAGCCTGGCCACATCCAGCCCTCTCTCTTCCACGTTGAAAATGAAGTTAACAGGTTAAAAAGTCTGGCAGAAGTCCTCCTGAGCTTAACGTATGTATACAGATGGGTTGGTAGTTACAGGTTTCGGACCTTAATGACGAAGATTTGTTATCCACATTGGGATTAAACAGGAAGCCATAAATTTTGGTGCTATAGTAAAGCTATTCCCTTCTAATTTATGGTTATTTCAGTCCTACAGTATAACGCACATATTTTCTATCTTAAATATTTCACTCCAACGCCAGACTCCTCTGAAACTGACATAGCAAGTTACATTTAGCTTCTTGCCATGTTTCATGCAAATTGCCTGATTTGTGACCATTCAGAATTAAAACAGGAGAAAGACATAGATCCTCTTTCTTTAATGGCAGATTTCTATCTGTTTTCCCCATTTCCAGAAAGCATACAATCCTTTTGTTGGAATAAACTGTTTTATTTTGGTTTTTCCCAACCTGTCCAATGTAAACAAGCAGTCTGCTGTACTGTTAACTTGGCTGCCGCAGGAAACTTAAATCAATTCTCCTGCTTTTCAGTTCCTATAATGTGGTAGACCTCTGCTCTCCAGCATCCTATTCATCTCGTTGAAGGATTAACTGGAATAAATAAGGGCACAATCGCTCCTTTTTTTTCATTGTCTACATATGTAGCTGTAATGCCAATGTCTTGTTTATCTTTAATAAAGCTGTACTGTAATATTTACAGATTTGTCCAATCTCACAGCTAATGAGTGATGTTCCCAGAAGGTCTCCTCTCCTCACGCTCCTTAGTCAGCATGCCGACAGGCAGGACCTGCAGTAGAGCACCCTGTCTCTCCTGTGGCTCTGACACCGCAGGTACCAGCCACATCTGGTCACCCCTGATCAACCGCAGAGGTTCCCAGAGAGGGGACAGACTACAACTCTGATCCCTGCTCGGTGCTTAGAGGAGGACTGCTAGGAGCATCCCTCCCTGGCAGCCATCCCGGGTGACGGCTGTTAGACTTTCACCTCCTCCATTCTCCTGCCATATGACACAGCACCACGAGCTTCATCCACCGGGGCAACCAAACAAAGACCTGTATTTGGAAGGGTGAGGGCTCTGACTGACACCCACACGTATGCACACCCTGTACAGATGGTGAAGCTGCCCATAAAGTTCCTTTAAAGCATCAGAAGCTGCCTGAAATCAGAGCTGTACACAACCTGAATGAGCCAAGTGGACTCCACTTAGGAGTCAGAGCCCTGCGTTTTGACATATGTGTGTTTGCAGACAAGTTGTCTAGGCCTTGCCTATGCTGTACCAGTTGGTTTTGAAATGATCTAATTAAAATAATGCAAGACCACTTAAATAGTAGAGCCCTTACTTCAAATTTTTTAACGGTGATAATTTACCAGTGCTAAATAAGCCAGTTTAATCAAAGATTCGACGTATTAGTGCGGGCCATGCTAGGGGGTTGCCTATTTCTTTGACCTGCTGAAAATATCATTTAGTTCAGAGAAGAGATTCTCTTGATGGGAATAACATAAAGGTGTTAGAAAATATTGACACTGAGACAATTCATAACTGTGAGGATCTATTCCAGCCTGTAACAGCCTGACATTCATTATATGGTTGTGATATTCTGCTGAGTAGTGGAGGCGACACTGTTTTGTTGAGACAAGCAATAACATACAAAATCACTAATTTCTAGTCAATCTGTATCAATCTGAGCAATTGCACCATGACTGGTAGAAGGCTTCAAGCAAAATTAGTGTTTTTTGTCAAGTTAAATACTAGGCCCACTGCTATGGAAGGCAGATATTCTTTCGGATACAGACCGGGGAACATGAAATGTTCAAGCATTATGGAAGAACAGTATTGATGCCTTGTTCTGAAGGTCATCAAATCTAATCATCTGCATAATTCATGCTGTTTTATCCAATTCACACACATGAAATGAACAGCCAGTATATCATCTCATCAGTGACTATTGTTTCTTGAATGTATATATTAAATATACTCTTTTTAGCCACATACAAACCACAATTTATTCAGTGATTTTGGAATGACACACCATGAATGTATATGCAAATATCATATCATATATCCATTCTAATCAGATTTTTTTTTTTCACATTCATTCATATGATAGTTTGAAAAATGTGGAGATTTTTGCTCATGTAAGTGATCCCAGATCTTCTCTATAGTTTTCCCCTTGTCCGGGTCTGTCATAATTCTGTGAACTGTGTGACCCGATAACTGCTTGTATTCCAGCATCTTCTGACCCAGGAAGGGTAACTGGACTCCCATGAAACTGGGTTTCATGAGCTGTTGCTCATGGGAATTAAGTCAGCAACAATCACTAGTCAGCAATAATAATTTTATTTAATAAACACTGAAGTCTTCATCATTAATGTATACAGTGCTTCCAGGTTTCTACTTGGCAAAGTCAAACTTCTGTTTGTGTTTTCCATATGATGCCTCAAGCTTACATGAACCTTAGGCTTTTCTGTAGTCAGCTTTTGAAAGATCTTCACTACACACTAAACTAAACTTCTAAAAACTGTTGCATACTGATTTTTAAGGACTTTCTAGGAGTAGTTTTTTTCTTATCTGACTGGCTTCTCATTTCAAGCTACAGGTCTTGGAAAGCAGTCAAGCTTATAAAAGGCATTTCAAATGCTTTCCATTTTCTTCCCATCGCTCACTGAGACTTTTGATTAAATAACAATGAGGAAAGAAAAGTGTTAAGCCACTCTAAACTGGCAGGCAAAAAGGTACAACAGGGGAGTCTTTGCTTCGAATAACTGTGGAAAAGAAAGCAGGCTGCTGAAGGAAATCACCGCCTGGCTCGCAACAGGATGGGGGAAGGTAATTTCAAAGTTGAAAAGGAAGAAAGGAGTGCAAGGTGACCTTTATTTAATCAGAATAACACCGGACAAGGAAAGGAAACAGGCTGGTTTAGTACAGACAAGTGTGGAGAGAAGATGGCAGAGAAACCAGAAAGGACAGGGTGGAGAAGGAAGAGGGATCTCTGGAGTCAAAGCCAAGCAATGGCTCTGCAGGGTCGTTTCTGGAGCTGGTGAGCACAGGAGGAAAAGCAGCATCAGGCACCTCCGAAGCGAGAAGAAAGGAGATGGGTTTTTTCCATTCACCTTCCACAAAATGAATGAACTGCAAAGGAGAAAATATAATGGAAAGAAACACATGATTAAGGGATCATATCTGGAGCTGAGCAGATGATTCAATGGGAATAGAGCCGCTAGCTGCGCCACTACACTTGATGAAGAAAGAAAGAATTTCTTTATGTATTAATGCTTTTTACACACACAAATTGTACTGTGTTAACTATACCACTGTTAACAAAGCAGTACAGTTCTCGTCTGCTCCTGGCAGCTCGGAGTGTTTGTGTTGTATGACAAAAATGTGCTTATACCCATACACTTATCTATCTTTCTTCTGGGCCTAAGGACTGCTGTAGTTTGTACTACTGTAACTGCTGTCTACACTAAGATGATTATATCAGGATAAATATTTTGGTATAAATATACATGTTGCATTGTAGCCCATGTAGTACACACATACATTAGATCCCCACCAAACCAGTGCTGCTGGAGTAGAAGAGAGCATAAGAAAGAGAACAGGGCTAAAACACATCTCTGGGGAAAACCTCCTCTGCGTGATCTTAACAGACTGATGACTCAAATCAGTGGATTTACACTAAGGATGAACATGCCTTTTGTGTTACTGAGTTTTAAGAATTTGTTGCAATCAGCTGTTTTGCGTAAAATCTTGCAAATTCACCCTGGCAACTGGAAGTCCCTTCAGGTATTACAGGAAGAATATAAATAATGGAGATGAGGGGACAAAAGATCAGAAAGTAATTTAGTTTAATCTTTTATGATAACACTATTCAAATCTAGCACAGTATGAAGAAGAAAATAACTCAAGTCTTAGCAGGACAAGACCTTACTGTGACTTTGGGTTATTAAACATCTCCTGAGGTGTAGCCAGGTCCTGCAGGTTTTTTGCAAGAGACTCCGTCCTGTGGGTCAGAAACTTGCGCTTCTAAACCTGATCTTTGGGCCTGATCCACTAACGCCTTGAAATAAACCCAGAATGCTACTAGATCAGGGTGACTGAATGCTCTGCTTTCTTCATGCTGTTGCAAAAGACTACAAAATATCTCCAAAGGAACAGAGTAGTTGGCCAGCTGTTTTACAGATCTGAACCAAAGCAAGTACAGATCTTCCCCTTTCTCGTATGGGGAAATTGAGGCAAGAAGGACATGGGAACTGCAGATGCCTGTAGAAGAAATGGTTGTCAGAACCAGTATTAGGGCTGACTCCTGTGCCTGTGCAAACACTATTAGACCACACCTTAATGAGATGAATTATTAATACAAAAGCTGTACGGGAAATTCATTTCTGCTGCCTCTCACCAGAACCAGCTGTTCAGACTTGAATGTGTCGCAGTTGCACAATACAAATTTTCCCTTAAGGATATGGTTACCCAACATGATGGTTTTTTCATAATGTCCCTCCCAATAGTATCCTCATCCTTCCTCTGTCCTTTACCCTTCCCCCATCACCACCATGCTTTCAATTTTTGGTTCGGCCTTGTGGAAGGTACTGAATGATGGGAGTCCTGTATGTGTATGGCGAGCACAGCATCAGCAGTCGCAGGGCAGCCTCCTCTGGGCAGCCTTGCCAATCTGCCTTAGATAAGATAGAAAAAAAATGAATTTCTATATTTAAACACCAAGCATCAAACCCCTAGCACGTTCCAGAGGAAATAAATTTTAAGTTCTCCACGTCTGGTAAAATACCCAGATGAAATTAGCTCCAATGAGGCCAGGAAATTTTCTGTTTCCCTGCAGAGCCTGCTAATGACTATTAGTAGAGGTTAGTTGGTGACGGGTTTTATGATTACTCTGTGTAAACACCTTGTCCTCCTGTGTTGTTCTCCCAGGCTTCCTCCCACTTGTCTACGTATTCACTAGCCGTGGTATGCCTAAGCCCTAGATGGTGAGTTCTTTGGGTTAGAGCTTGTTGTACAGTTTTTTACAATGAAGTCCTGTTTCCTAATTGGCATCCTTAGGCATTACCGCAATAAAAACAATAAATAGTAATAACACAAAACCAAGGATGGGAGGTGGGTGAAGACATGACTAATTACCTAAACAATACTGGGACCACAAGCCACAGGCAGCACGGGAGCTTGGGGAAGAGCCGAGTGGGTGGAGAGTCACCTGCATAACAGAGGGCTGGGCGGGTAAAAGATAGGTCTTGCAAGACTAAACTGAGAGTCTTTATTTTGATAGCATCATGGAATTTATAAATTAAGGGGCGACAGCTGCAGATTAAGCACGGCACGAGTTGCTTTACTCTCTATGTGTGTGCAGCCTGGCTTGGCACTCTCACACAGACTGATGAAATAAAAAGTGTAGTCGAAATGGTGATGTAACAGGCCAGGAGATGTGAGAAGCAGGAGGAGTTCCCAAAGAGGGTTTGCAGAAGGACCGCTGCTGTACCATGTGCTGTACCATGGCAGCAGCAGCCAGGGCTGCTGTGCCAAGCTCTGTGGCAGGCTGCAAGCCTCCCCACCCCTTCCCACGAGAAAACACATGCTTCCAGGTCTGTGCTGGGCTACACATAGGCAGAGAAGAGGCGTTCACTTGTCCGGGTGGCAGCCAGGGCTAAACAACCATTCCTCACCTTCCCCCGGAAAAATGCAACAAAATGAGCGTTGTTTTCTGTAATATTTATTTGAAGCTGTTTTTATACCACTCATTGTGGATGCATTGCTTGGGAACACTTAGGCCAAAGGATAATGCTTGGAACAGTGACAGGCTGAATCTTACATAAATTTGTATTTATGGACAGGGAGTGTAGATGTAGTTTGCTCCTGAAAGGAAAGAGCACTTCTATGCACAGCGGGTAATGAACTTCTGGAATTCATTGCCACAGGAGGCTGGGGAAGCAGGCTATTAGCAGGCATAAAAAGGGATTAGACAAGATTTGTGAACAATGCCTCTATAAACAAACAATAAAAGGAACAGACAGTTCCAATGACTGTGATCTTAGGAGACTGGACCAGAGGAAGAGGCCAGGTACACGTGCTCTCCCCAAACAGCGTCTCTGATTGTCACTCTTCAGGCTTTGCTATCTGGATCTGCCTGCTCTGTCTCAGGCAATGTTCTGCTGGGAGCCTGGGGGCTCAAAACTTGTGACTTGATCAAGGCAGACGGCCAGCACCCGTGCAGCTACCCCAGTGCCATCACGGGCATCAGGCAGCAATAGCATTTGTGGCTGTTGGTCTGACCCAGCAGGGCATTCCTTAATGTTCTGATGGGTTAAGTCCTAAGTGGTGCTGCTCTCACCAAAGGGACCAGCAACCAGCATGGTGGACTTGGAAGGGAGCATAAAGAACAAAAAGGAACTGGCTTTAACAAGCCATTCACTGAGGCTCAGAAAAATATAGATGGAAGAAGACAGAAGATTCTGTTAATACAGTATGAGTTTGATAATTGTTTGGGATAGCACCAAAAGTGCATGAAAACTATTCCTTAATTTCAGGGGTGACACTGAAAGGAAGAGTGGACAGCAAACTAGCCATGACTTCGCAGCTGTCTCTTTTTCCAGCTGACGGCTCTAATTCCATTTGATTTCTTCTCAGACCATATCTGAGCACTTCTACTGCCCTTCTCTGGACCTCTTCCAGCTCTGTCACATCTTGCCTGAGATCAGGCAGCTGCACTGGAAGCTGCACTCAAGATTAGGCTGCACCATGGATTCTTAACCTAGCTCAAGGATGTTCTCTGTTTTTCCTAGTCCTTTTGCAAGTAAGTCCTGAGTTTATGTTTGTCTGCTTGACAGGCACTGAGCTGACATTTGTTATCCACAATCTAACATCTTCTTCCTGTATGGTAATAATGAAATACCTTTTTTTCCCCCGCAAAATGAAAGACCATTTTCTCCTCTGTCTTTGTGCTCTGAATTTCATTTACCACTTGTTATCACTGAGTCATTCTGTATTAGGAGATCCTTCTAGATCTGTTCACAGCTATTAAAGTCATTACCTCATTGTCTGGCTTTTCAGGGAAAACATAGATCTTAGCAAAGATTCTTATGAGGCTCTGCTAATAAAAGCATTGTCAGATTTGAGGCTGTTTATAGAAAAATAACAGGAATGAGGAAGACCTGTAATGACTGATATACAAGGGAAAAGACTTAAAATAACTCATTATGTGTATGTATCCCTGACTAAATAACAGCCACACAGCCGCTATTTCTGCTAAAGAACAGAAATATATGGAGGGAATGAACAAAGAATGACTTAGGGTGGAACACAGACTGTGATTGAGAAGAAGAATACAAAAGTAAAGGGAACATAGAGGATGTCAGGAACAAATTTCATGATAGTGACCTACGTACAGATTCAAGACAATCTCTTTAGGGAGGTGAGAAATCCCTCACCACTGGGACACTGCCAATGGCACTGGGAAAAAAGGACCAAGAGCTATGGCAGTGAGCACTCACCGAAATGGACTGCATGACCTGATACATACCTCTGGGCTTACGGGTGATGACTAATCAACACAGGAAAGCATTCTGGTTTGCTTTACATTTTTTGCGGATGAGTTTTCTGTTCTTTGAGTGAAGTCCTACTGTAACAAATGGGGCACAGCGTCATAAAAAAAGCCCATTCCTCTCACTACTATTGAATAGTAATTTAGTAGAGAAAAGAGCACCACCTAGTGCTAAACGCTACTTGTTGATGCGGAAGTGTCTCCATATGCTGTATCTTCCGCATGTCTTGATTTTAGTGTTTTTGCACAGTTTATCCAGCCACAGAGGAACTGATCCTTAGCAGCAAGGAGCATCCCAGCTCCCGATAATAGTAGCTAGTTCATCAAGAGCTCAACTTCTCTCAGAGTTTTGTGCACACTAAGGTAATGCCTCAGGCACCTGGTTAACATAATTATGATTATCTGTCTGATTCATTCAGGCCAGATTCTACTACCCTTACTCTCCCAGTGGACTTATGTGCTTCACAGATAAGCCTCACTGCTTTCACTGGACTGGCAATTCATCAACACTTACAGGACAGGCTTAAGAAACCAGAAGACCAAACTCCAAATGCTTGCACTTCTAAAAATAGGGGGATTAATTGCATTTACCTTCTGATTCTACACTCGCATTAAATTTTCAAGCTTTTCCTACAAACGTGAAAGCTGTACACTTCTTTGTTTGTTTTCCTGTTGTTTTCTGGGTTTTTTTTGGTTTTTTTTTTAGGAGGGAGGTCTTCAAAGAAAACATTGCTTTCCATGAGAGTTGCCTTCATTATCATGACGACAGCTCATGTGTAACCTTAATTATTTTTTCAGCATTTATGGTTAAAACCCACTACTGTTGGCTTTGCTTTCTTCTGATTATCAATCCACATAATATTACTGTTCATATTTTTGGTCTTGAAACCCTTCCACTTTGTCTCACAGCATCAAGTTTTCTGTCACAATGTAATTAACATTTCAAAAGACGGGAACAAACAGGTAAATCAACTTAGAATGATTCTGCATCAGCTATCGTTATGTATTATTTAAATAGCTCCAGACTTGAAGATACATGTAGCATTGGTTATGTGGGTAAATTTGCATAAAGATGTCTATAGTAAAATGTCATTCAAATGTCTTATTCCTTTTAAATTTGTGAGTTTCCTAAGTGATCCTCAGTGACACCATGCTACCATGGCTAGATTAAATTTTCCTTATAGTAGAATTATTTCTTCTCCCCTTGAAATTATTCAGCATTGCACCACTCATGTGAACTGGAAGATGATGAAACTCAGCTATTCAAATTCCTTCCACATCCTCTGATTTGCAAAACATAGTTTAGTCCACTTAGAGCTCTTTATTTCTGTCCTTTATAATCCTTCTACATTTTTACCCTATCAGGCAGTCTTCATAAAGCGTATCCTTCAACTGAAAAGAAACGCTCTGGGTTACCTGCAGCTGTTTCTGCCATATGCTATCTGTAGCTTCACTGTTGCAACTATTGCCACCCACTTAAGATCATTTCCTGGAATATTATTTTCCTTTCTAAAATATCAGGTGACTTGTTTCGGATGTTTTTCTTTATATGAATGTTTTGTTGTTTGGGTTTGGTTTTTTTTAGTGAGTGGGATTTTGATTTATTCTTACACATTTATGATGTCCTTTACCAAGAAAAGACAGCAGAATTTGTCTGTATGAGTACATACATCTGAATATATGCACAGGCCATTGAATAAGGGTGGTACAAAGTCTGAGTACTCACAAAATAACCACGCTGCCTGTGTGTGATATGTAGCTGGTGTGCATTAACGTTTCGAAGGCCACGTGGCTGCAGGGCTCTCATTCCCCCTAAAGCTACAGGGGTGCAGAGTGTTATCAGTATAGCTGCAAAGGCCGTGGTCTGGGGACTGCTGGTGCTCACCTCTGCCAGAGCCACGGCAGGACCATGTCCAGCTCCTGCTAGGGCTCCATGGGACACCGACATGGAGGCTGACAAAAAAGCCTGATTCAGGACATCTGTAACCATGCTGGTTCCCCATCGTGCTGGGCAGGTCTCAGCTGCTTTGTGGTGGAGAAGTAAAACTGCTGTACAGCTTCTGCTTTCTGGGTCTTGGGATTAGAGTCTCATCTGCACCACCTATGGACCTCAGCAGGCAAAGGGGTTTTCTCCTCCCAGTCTCTTGAAAATATATGTGTACTATCATATGAAGGACACACTCATCATATCAAGTAGTAGCTGAAGTAAAAACATGACAGCGCATGGATACGTGTTCATCTCAGCATGGATACATAGGACTTATGCCTGGAGCTGTATGCATCAGTTTCTGGTTCATGGGAACCAGCAACCTGGTGGCCTGTACCATAATCCCAAGGATGCACAGCTCCCCCCACAAGCACACCCATAAGATACGCAAAGGGACTCCCAAGAGCTGATACTGCAGTGATCCAGGAGCTGTGCAGAGCTGAACATCCCCAGCTGGGCTGGCGGATTGCTAAAGACACGCTCCTGCCCTGGTGTGTCCAACAAACACCAACCTCCGTGGCTGCGGCTGCACTGCTTACTGTCAGTCACCAGTGGGTGTCATCGGGACTCTTTAAGGGGTATAATTTCAAAATGATGTTATGACATAAAATATTTTGGAAAAGGCTGGCTTTGTTTTTGCATCTTTCCTGTAGTAACAACTGTGGGGAGCGTGGGAGAGTCTGCAGGGAATGTTATCTCATTGCACGTGGGTTTAATTCTGTCACTGCACTCAGCAGTAGAATTTAACATCTATTCATAGCTACACTAGTGACAGTGTAATTAACTAATTAGTAGGGACTAATTGTTAAAAATACAGTATTGCAACTACACTAAGTTAAATAGCCTGTGTACTTCTAACTGGGAGAGTTATGAGTTCATGCTTTTTCTCCTTAGGAAACAAACTCTTGAGAAATAAAACCAAAGCCAGCAATTCAAAGCAAATTTATACTTCGCTATGACTAAACCGGGAGCAATGAGAGACTCCAGCAACTGCATAAAGGTCAGGTTTATGGGCTCAATGCAAGGAGGAGAGGGTGTAGCCATACGTTCACGGCACCCAGAAGCAGGTAAGATCCCTGCCGGCACCATGGGCCTGCTGCTCTGCCCTTCCCACTCTGGCACCTTGGTTTTTTGTTTTAAAAGGAAGCAGAAGTCACCAACCCTACCCTTCCAGCTGCGTGGTGCTGGGCTCCCTTCACACCAGTGCAAGGAGAGAGCAAGCCCCGCTCAGCTCTGCCTGGCAGCTGTTCAAGCCTCCTTCGCCTGCTTGCTCCGCACATCAAACCAGAGGTGCTGCCAGGTTCTAGGGAAGCAAACCCCCACCTCTTAAAAAATACAGCTGTGTGAATGCCAGTTTGGGAGGGTTAGGTTTCCCCGGGGGACCTCTTTCTTTTCCCACCTGACACCTGCCCACTCTTGGGAAGGTTCGGCAAGGGTGAGGCTGGTTGCAGGCAAGACACAGGAGGCCAGCTGTGCTTTAAGGATAGCTTTTGCAGGAGCAAACAAATGGCATCTATTTAAAAACTGTTACAGACCAAAGATTTTTTTCCCAGACCGTCTATTTGTTCCTAGTTATGGTTTTGTTCTGTGTTTTCAGTGAGCATATAATTACCATGAATTATATAGCAGAACAGGGTGTGTATAAGGCACACCTTGAACAAGCTGGTTCTCATTGGCTTGAGCAATGGCTTGAGAGGTGCTGTTTCCCAAGCACAGCTTCCAAACCCACGGTCTGGGAGGCTTGTGTGGAAAACTCTTTTGTTTTAAAACTTTAAAAAGTGACATGTCATGCCTCCTGCAACATTAATAGTGCTCTCTGTAGCTCTTGGATTAACTAACCACAGCCTCTCCTCATAGCAAACACAGAAACATTAAAGCTCACAAATTAGAACAATATTAATGCAGATAGATAAAGATATTCACTGTCAATCATTTTTAGCAGGCGTCTAATAAGTTCTTCTTTTCAAGTTTGGGTAGGGAAAAGTACCCATCTTGCAGATTTTGAGCCATCACTATATTTCAGTTTAGCCCTTAGATTATTCTGTTACAAAAGTCTTTCATGAAGGCATCCTGAAGGCTTCAACACGCAAGGTGATTTTAAAATGATGATGCTATCAAAAACTAAAGCAAAGAGCATATCTTTGACTGAAATGCTCAGTAGCAGAGCATGCTGGTAGGGTGAGCTCTCCTGACTGGAAATCAGTGCTGCTGCTCAAGCCGAAGTAAGAGGTAACTGATTATCATTATAGGCACAGGACTAAAATATATAGGGAATGTATGTTGATACTTAGTCTTCCTATTTACTTATTTCTGCATAGACCTGCTCAGTCTAATTTCCCAGTTAGATTGACAGAGCAGTGATTTAGAAATTTTCCTGAGAACTTGTTACAGTTACTATTTATGCTCCTTGCTGACAAAGCAAAGTACAGTAAATCCAACCTGCTACCTATGCAACAGTTAGCTCGGGTGGTAGACGGGGGCAGGACATGAAGAAGCCCCAGGGTTGTATACAGAGGATTTCTAGATTGATTTCAACTCCAGCATCTTTCACTACTGGAGTTAAGGTTTACAGATTGAAGACCTGAAGACAGTCTTTGTGCTCTAAATTAGCCTATTTACCTGGCAAAACAGTGACTACGTTTTACTGCTTGATGAACTGTGGGACAAAGTCCTACCTCGCTTTCCTTTTTGTTCAAGCTGAAGTGCATGATGTACACACAGGCCTGGAAATGGGAAATATGTCCAGCTGAACTGTGAAACTCCCTGCCATGAGATACCATCAGACCAAAACCCCCAGTGACATTCAGAAGAGACCAAGATCTTTCTGTGTCCTTGTGTGAGGTGCTCCTCGGTTGTACAAGCAGCTGAGTGGTGCTAGTGGCCTGTACTTTGCCATGCAAAATGATAATTACAATGATAAATAAACCCTTCACATACCAAAGTCCAAGCCACGTAGTGAATAACAGGAATTCTAGGAAACTTCCCCTACGGGGAAATTTTTATATAGTTGTCCACTATAGCTACCTGTCCATGCAACTTCTGAACTGTCTTTCAAACTCAAGCTAAACCACTCAGACATTGATTAAATTCAGTGCAGCAGCTCATTCACTTGGCAAGCCCTCTTGAGATCCTTGGAAAGTTTGGTCTGAAGTTGAGTAGAAACCAAAGGAACTGACGTAATACTGCTTTTAACTTAGGAAGCAATTCCTGCCTCGCCTTGGCCAGGCAGCCTATGTGGGCAGCCATTTCATTACAAAGACAGGATTTGCCATGAAAGCCTTTGTGCTGCCTTTTCCCTCTGACCCCTAAGCTGGGAGGCAACAAGAATAATCAATGAGTTGTGCCTAAGGCCTGTAGACCCAGAATCCAGCTACATACTAATACACATTAATATCCACCACTATCTAATTAACTGTTCAGTCTTCAGCGTAATTACATATATTTCTCTAGAATGCTCAATTAATCATCCTTAATTATACATGCCTTCCTGTATCTTTTCTAACTGAACTACTACTTACAGTATTTCTTTTAACCTGTGGATCATGTTCTTTCAAATGAATCTGAACTTTAACCTGTGTTACTGTCATTGGCCACGTGCTGAGCTATCTTCTGCTACCCAGCATGTTTTAGAAATTGATGTGGTGGCAAATACTATGATTTATGTACTATGATACAAACCCCTTTTTAATCACTAATAAAATCTTGTGAAATCTTTTCTGGGAGGACTGAAATTTTCCAGGCTTGACTCAGTTCAAAGGTATACATATAAAAGAAAGCCAAAACTTTTTGGTTTGTTTTGCTAGATGACATAAAGACAAAAGGTTTTTTTATTTTATAAAACATCAGTTTTACCAGTTCCTGTAATTTTATCAAGAATTTCAAAGATTTGATGTTGTTCTTAGAGCCCAAGCTCCTGCACACGCATAATTATGCAAGAGTAAAATGCTTCCAGATTAATAAGAAAGTATCCACTGCTCATATTCGCAAAGAAAATAGGAAAATTTAGATTAGCCATATCCGAAAGGCTCAGAAACCAGAAACACAAAGATAACAACCCAATATTTGCTGTTTTGCAAAAATATCACTATTTGTAAGCAAAGCTGCTTGAGGTGTGGCATTAGCAAACATGGAACCTTGCTCCATTCTTCAGGTAAGTATCAGAAACGTCTGAACTCTGCCACTGGAAACAGATTGTGCAAGTCATCCCGTGCACGTAGCACCTAGTTTTGAAGCATGAAGAAACAGGTTTTGAATCACCAAGGAAATGATACTGAAATATATCTTGGTAAGAACCAGCAGGGAAACATTTCGTCATGTTCCGTAACTCGTAGGTCCAGCTGGCTATGGCATGTGCAGCAGTGCTCCTCAGAAAACACATTTTCCACGTTTATTTACGCAATATATGTGGCATGTCTTGACGGCCATATTAAGGCAGTGTTGACTGGATGCAGAGGGAAGACTACACTGAAAAGGCATAAACACCACAAAACTTTACCCACGTATTTCCCAGGCTGCAGCAACCAGCAGTTTAGGAACATTCCAGTCTTGCCATCGCATTCAGGACACGTGTTTGATAATCACCAGGGGACATACATACCTAAAGATGTACGTGGGTGTAACTCAGTGCTGGCAACGTTGAGTGGTGCTGCATCCACATGAGGCATAACAATAGCTCTCAAAATTCTTGATTACAGTGAAAATAAAGAGTAATTTCACATCCATGTGAGCTGGCTGGCGATCCACCAACAGCCTTCACACACTGCTTTGTGTCTCACCCACACAACAGCCACCCAGTTTGGCTATTCTCCTACTCTGGGGACAGAGTCCCCTCCTCAGGGGGATGGGGAGCTGGCTGCTGTGGGTACTTGTGTCAGCACATGCCACACACAAAGCATTAGGTGGCCCTTGCAGTCTGTCCCTGTGCCCCACATGCTCATCACGCTTATCAGTGGACCCAGGTGGGTGGCTAGGGCGAGTGTCTCCTAGCATGATAGCAGGATGCTGGAAGTGCTGGTGTCCAGGTGGAGAAACCATAGCATGCCAGAAAGGCATTCCCATGGTCATGGCTGGATGTGGCCAGAGGTTCCCGAAGGCATCTGGTTTCCCATAAGGACCAGGGGTTTAAAAATGTTCTACAAATGGGTTTAAAAAGCAGCATTTAAACTATCTTTGGCCTGTACAATGCTGGCTAACATCCCATGGTCCAGGGGCTTGAAGTCAGCCTGGTTCTAATGATTTGCTAGAGGTGGGCAGCAACTCCCCTGGCTGTGGGCAGGCTCTTTTGGGGTGGGAATGAGGTCTCTCCACAGCAGCAGGAGTGGTTTTCCAGCTGCTCCACCTCACCCTTGCGGTTGGTTAGGGAGTGCGTCCCTGGCTGGCAGTCCCACCCCGCTGCTCTACCTGAGGAGCGGCTCCTTAGTCTCATTCTTGGTTGACTTCATGGCAGCCCTTGCACAATCCCTGGAACTACTGCCAGGCATCTCGGTTATGTGAACGCTCCCAGAGCTCTTAGGTACTCAGCTTGAAACAAACTTCAAAGATGCGCTGCTTCTGGTCTTCAAAAGAAAGTTGCTGCTGCACCCAGAGGGGAAGCATTCCCTGGCTTCCCTCCGCCCTGGCTTTCCCTTTCCTCTGCCGCACTGCTCGCTTTTCTCTCTGATGTGCAGCTGCCCTTTCAGCCTCCGAGCCTTTAACCTCACTTCATCAGTGTGAGGTAGGGGTTAAAGTATTCCTCCTTTCCCCATCGTTTCCGCCATGGCAGGGGGCTTTAGCAGAGAGGCAGGGTGCATTGCAAGGTTTCCTTGCCCAGAAGCCCTGCAGAAGGACACCCCGCTGCTGCTGCTGGCCTCTGCCCCGCTCCTTCACTGGGGCCAGGAGGACATGGTGTTTGGGGAAGCCGGGCTGGCAGCTGTGTTTGCAATACAGAACAAATGTTTAAGCTGAAAGGGGCCGGGGGGACTAAGCTGTTTTCTCAGCAAGGCCAATTCTCACTTTTTTTTATTACAAATCTCCTAACAGTTGGATTTCCCCCCCCCGGAATTCCAGTTTTGTGGAGGTAAGTAAAGAGGAGAAGGCTGCAGCCTTTTTAAAAAATAGAATACATAAAAGCAACCTGTTTCTAACTTCACGCCCAGAGAGTAAAGCCTGAAACTATGAATCACAGGCAAAGCCAAATGCAAAGCGGTGCTGTGGGTGCGTATGCCAGCTAGGTACCACCAGCGTCGTGTGGCAGCCCCCTGTCCCGGGGACCTTCCCCAGCACCTCCTCTCAAGAAAGCCAGCCTGGGTTGTAAGCAATTGTGCTCAAAACTCAGTGAATAAAAAGAAGCACAAACACAAGGAGAAAAAACCCTAAGATTTTTCCAGAAGATTCAACCCCCTTATTTCACCATGGAAGGATAGGGTTGGGAGCACGTCCCTCTAATCCTGTCTGTCGTCTTCAAATTCTCTGGTCCATGGACAGACAGGCAGTGTCAGTGATCCCTGCAGTGGAAACCTGTCTGAAAGTGAGCTCTGACAGTCTCAGATCTGCTTTCTCTGGAAGCCTCTCTGGGCTAACCTCTTCAAAGTGCAGGAGGAAAGCACCATCTGCCTGCTGGATCAGAGGAAGAATGAATGAGATTTAATTAAGATGATTTTTACCCTCCAGACAGGTTGTTTAAAAATTAATTTTAGCTCTCCTACCCCTTCGATTAAGCTCATAAGCTAGAGGGAGCAATGCACCCTGAAATACCGATTCGGCCTCTCAGGTGGCAGTGACCTACATTTGCGGGTGCTCAGCCCATGAGCGAATGCCCGGGACTGTTGCTGCCCTGCCACGCTGCACACGGGAGGAATGATCAAGGTGCTGCTTGGGATTAGAGGCAGAGTTTGATGTGAATCCTTTCATTTCTTTTAAATGCATCATGATTCATTATCTAAGGCAGGATCCCATATCAGGTGCATGAAGAAAGCTTTGTGAGAGGCAAGCTGAGGTTCTTTGATCAAAGCTATGCCCTAGGCAACGTGAGGGCGCTTCCCAGCCTACTACAGCTGGTTTCTGTAAAGGCAGACAGCACTGGTTTAAGTGCTGGAATTGACTGGAAGGAAACTTAGATGTGTTTCATTTTTTCCCCAATATTTTTCCCCCTCAGCTTATCAGTCATGTCAGTCCTACACAACAAGGCATAACTGAAGGCCACATTCAATTCAGCTTTCATCTACACCTGCAAAGCTTACATCATCTTCACTGAAGGCTTCCTAAGTGTGGCAGACGAGTATTCAGCTAGGAAAACGTCAGCCTGGCAGAGATAAAGTCATGAAACTCTTGGGAAATGCTGTGGTTACTGAGCCCTGCCCACAGCAGTGCTGATCAGGATGCAGATCTGCTCCAATTAAGTAATGCAGCATGCAAACAATGGGGAAAAGAATTTGAGAAGGAATTTAGGATCTATGAATAATTTTGACTTCAGCTCTCACCAATTATCTATTCCATGGTGTATGGCATAGTCAGTCATTCCCAAGAGCTGCTGAGCACCTTAAATTATATTCATGCAAAACAAACCCTTAAGTGCCTTCATAACGTTAAGGGTCATGAATCAAGTCATTAGTTTATGTGTTGTGCCTGAAAGTAAAGGCAATTCCTTAGCCCGCTCATAGCAAAAGGAGTTGCATATGTCATCATCAGAATGCACTCACTATCAATAATCTTCACAGGAGATGCTTGCCAATAAAATTACTCTAGCTATCCTGCGAAGGGAGCAAGCCTGGCTCGGGAGCAAACCTTGGCAATGCTACACTGATACGAGTCTGCAAACTCAGCAGTAATGTGGGTTCTTGCAAGTTCCTCTCTAATAATCTGATCAGTGTCATTAAGGAAACCTTTTAAGAACAGCTGGAGGTGCCTGGTGACTCTAAGCTTCATGGACCAAGCATTTGTTTTGTTCAGTTTCCCTGACATGCCCTGCATTTCACTGGCAATAAATTTGGCTCCACTACTCAACGTGGTGTTCAACTCGGCGTCACCTTTCTTTCCTGCCAGAAGGACTGGAGTTTTAGCAGCACTTTCCAAACAGATTTCCTGAGGCTTAACATTACACGTGGAACAGGAAATCTGAGCCTGTAAGACTGCACAAAATCTTGTTATTTGTGCCTGGATCTGGTGCTCAGCCAACTGCAGAAGAAACCGATTTAGGTAAATGAACCAAGACAGAGGTGATGAAGAGCTCTCCCAGCTCTCAAGTATTCCTGCATGCTGATGAACTGCATTTGTAGTGAAACGCTGAGACTGTAAGGTCTCCACGGCACTCGGCAGAGCTGTGTTCTCGCCCCCACCCAAGCGCGCTATGGATGAGGACTCAGCTTCAAGTGCAACAAAGCAAATAGTTTCTGCTCACACACACCTCACTCTTCAGGAGAGCGTGCGGCCATGCCTCTTCTGCCTCCACCCACGAGAAACCCAAAAAAACTTGAAAAGATCATGACAGTCAGATGGGATTAGAGCACAAACCCAGATTATGGCCAGTTTAAGACCTGTTTGGACAGGTGGATGCAGACAGCAGAGGTCTTCTGCCCATGCTCCAGGCTGGCACGGCAGGAGCCTGCTCTGATCTGGAGGCAGCGCAGCGCTGTGTTTAGTGCATCCCAGCATCGTGTTCAGCCTGGCACTGGGTAACACAAGCCAGCTGCTGTGTGAAGAAGTGCCTTTTCGAGGTGGGCAATGCTGGCTAAGCATGCTTTCATGGGTGCTGGGGCAGGGCGGCTTGGGTCTGTCTGTACTTGCCCATCTATGAATGCAGGAAAAGAGCTGGAGAGACTCATTCTTCATGGCTCCAGGTCTTCAGGCCTTTCCTCCCAAACTCACAAGTAGCTTTTCTCTGCAGTGGCATTCAGCACATGCTGGCTGAGCCGTCCCCGAAAGCACGAGGTGCTGCAGCCCTGTTGACTCCAGCAGCACTGGAGTTCCCACTTTCGTAATTACCCATCGGCCAGGAGGGGCTGCTTTGGCACCGCCTAACACAAGCCATAGATGCCATCGAACAACGCCCTGTGCCCAGCATCCATCAGAAGCAAAACCTGTCCTGGCTTCACTCGAGCCTGAATTTGTCAGCTTCTAACTTCTGCATCTCATTTATGCCTTTTGCAGCAGTGTAAGGCTCTGAATTAGCAAAGTAAACACACACCTTCAAGCACGGCTTTAACAAAACAAACCAAAACACTTTGAATATGGCCTTACACTTCACGGCAGGCTAGGCAGGTATTTGATGATACACCCTGAACTATGTCCTAGGTAAGAGCATGCTTTGGCCCATCTGATCCGGTTTGTCTTTAAGGTGCCCCTGGGAACTCCAGCCTCCACTGGAAACTTTGACAGGCAGAACAGAGTTAAAGCCAGGAGAGTAAGATTAGTTTTTAGGAAATAATCCTTTGTTGGAGGGGAAGGGGTTTGGAAAGGTTGGAGTCCATGCCAGTGCAATAACCTCGGGTTTCCCAGAGGCACTCAGCGGGGCGGAGGAGCAGGCGCTTCGGTGGTGTCCCGCGGGGAGCTGGGGCACACAGCCCTCACCGGCACGGCTCCATCCTCATGGAGCAGCCCAGCGTCGGAGCAGGGCGAGCAGGTCACGGGAGACTGACAAAGCCAGATCGGATTGATTAAGGGAACATCTAGCAGGCTCATTTTTAAGAAACAGACATTTTTTAATACCTTTAAGACTGATGATGCCACCAGGGTTTTTCTCCTGGTTGTTAATTAAAACCTCTCTCAGACAAGCAGTTTTCAGCCCATGACTTGAAAGAGGACCTGAACCTCCCTTCAGAAGTCCCTGGAAGTAAGTCCTTACAAAGGAAGCACAGTCGTTCTCCCAGGCCGGCATACCTTGCCCCCGCTTTCATCTTGGCATGAAATGCATTAATCACTCTTTCTTTTCACCCATAATAACATAAGCAAGAAGAGTCTAATGAACAGAGTCCTCATCGTCTGATGCTCAGCAATGAGCCATATGGCACATACATAAGTGAAGATTAGCGATTAGACAGGGACTGAATTCCCTGTAACATGATTACAGCATAAGAATAGGCTAGCAAGGGACTGCAACAGCACCTCCTTGGATGTTCATTTTGCACCAGCTAGGAAATGGGGATTTTCAGAATTTTGCTTCTGCGGCTGCCATTTCATACTGGATATAAAGGGATTTTTGATTGAACAGCAGAGCTCAGACAAGGCATGCCATTATTTAAGAATTGGTTACATTTGTGGGTTACCTAGAAATACACCAAAGGACATTATGAAAGGCAGTTGTGTGCTTCTGATGACCACTTGCTAAGATTAAAAGAGGACTATTTGTTTTTCATGAGTATGAGCTGTATAACTTTTAAACCACCCTGGCGTTGCAGGCATAAACTGATACTGGGATGTGTTTGCTCAGTGCAAGAACGTCCTATTATTATGAGCATACATCTGGCAAAGCCCAGCTTTATCACTACTGGTTGTTGCACTTTACTACCTTGCGTTAGTACCGTGTTAGCTACTGATCATTTCAGTTGTGCAGACATTATTTCTTACGATTTTTCCTAAAGGTGTTTGCTGACCACCCATAAAAACCATTTGCAAGGTGTGGCCGTGAGATGCTCAAGGACTTCTCCTGCTCACCTGCAGGTTTATGCAGTGCATTTCCCGGGGAGGGGGGCACCAGCACCCGGCCGGCTCAGCGCTGCACCCACCCTGGTGGGGACAGAAAACGGGCCAAAAGGGTGGGAAGGAAGACTTACTGCAACCCATATAATAAAGATAGAGATCTCCAAACACACCGGTATGGGAAACACCAACTGATAGAGAAGTCTCTCATAAATTTCATGTATTTGTAGCACAGTGTGGCTATCACTGAGGAAAAGAACATTTTAACTGAGACACAGGGGACAAGAATATTAGAATTACTGAGTGCAATCTTTTTGGTTGCTTTAAATATTAAATAGGTTGGGTTTGCTTCAATATCTTGCTTATCATTTATGGTGAGAATAATTTCTACTTCCCAAAGACCCAAATCTTTATGAAAAGCATTATGAATCTGATCTATTTGAAATGCAGCTCTAAACCACAACAAATATAAACTCTCTTTCAAAGACATTTCAATCTAAATAACTTTTATGACAATTTTCATGCTAAAATTGATCAATAAATGAACATTTTTTTTCCTCTTGTTGTTTGTATCCTACAAATGCTGTGTCAGGGCCAGCTTGTCTCTATATGTTTGATGACAACAGAAGAAAAATGATGTACTATTGCATAATTATTTTATGTCCAAGACAGGTTTCGTTATTCCCTTTTTCCAACACGTGGCTCCTCCCATGGGCTCTCTTGGACTGGTTTTTCCCAGACCTCATCCCAGCCTGGTTTCTCACTGGGGGCTCAGCCCCAGGACCCAGCTGGCTCCTCAGCCCTGCACCAGCCACCATCACAATCTTTTTCTCCCTTTTTTAATTACCTGTTTAAAACCAGATTGTTCATACACATCAGACTTGCGCTGGGTGGGTGCAGTATTTTTAATATGTCACTGTTACCGTCTCATAGATGGTCTCACTTACATGAGGTTAAAGACGCTAATTTCAAAAACACAAAGCAGGTGCTGCAGAATGAGTCATAATCAGAAATAAGGACATAGAGAGACAGCATAAGGTGTTCTTCCAGATATTCCCCACTTACTAGAAAATTTCACCTGTGGGAAGTCTTTGAACACCTCCGCTCTGAATATTTCCTGAGTCTTTTTTGCTCTCGTGATATGAGCCTTGCTGTCCCGTCTCTTCTGGGAGGACTTAGGCCTTGGGCAGAGGCTCCGGGCTCCAGCACTTCACAGTGAACACATGGCGCTAGTCCTCTGGTGACCTGCTCGGAAAGCAGGAATGCTCTCCAAAGAGCAGACACCAAAGCGTGTCTTACCAAAAAAGGTGAAACTCAAGTGCAGCCTCGCAGCTCTCAGCTCACCTCCCCCACTACAATATAGCCTGTCTCCTCCTGGTCTAATGCATGAGTCCCAGCGTGGTCCTACAGCCCCCCAGAGACCCCCAAAAATGCATTTCTCATGGCTCGTATCCTGGACTTTGCTCTCTGTTGGTGCTCTCCCTCTGAGGAGGTGCAGGCACGGGGGACAGGCCTTCAGTCACCCATAAGGATCTAGTTCTCAAGTGACCACCATCGCCACGGGCTCCTCAACTGCATAATCCAGGTCCTGTACCACCACACAGCAGCTCGCTGTCCCCCGCCACGCAGCTGGGAAGGGGCTAGACACAAGTCAGCTCTGGGTGCTAAGGAGTCAACCGATGTCCTCATACCCTGGTAGCCTGAAGGGCTAAAGAGACTGTATTTTTTATCTTAATCCCTAAAAAAAAACCCCTCTCCTTTTCGAGGCCAACATGGGCAGTCGCTCGTAATATTTGTGACACTGATGCTTTATGCATAACTTTATCTTACAAAGACCTTCCAAAGGGTCCCTTTGGGAGTGATGCTGCTGAGGCCACCTGATGGCTGCACTACTGACGCCGTCCCCTGGCACATTGCTCGGTGCCCAGCCTCCCTGCAGAGCTCCCCAGAAAGCGGCGGCAGTGCTTGTCACCTTCCCGCCGTGAATCAGGTCCACGCTGAAGTGGATGGGCACGAGACACAAGAAACCTCACAGCAGCCTTTGACGCCAGCCTGATCTAGGAATGAAACACTTGTTTTAACTTGCAAACACACAACATTCACCCCAAGCTTTCCTACCCCATCACAGAAACGAGGGATGGGAAGGGGCTCCCGGAGCACACACAGGCAGGTCCTGACTGCTCTGTGAATGATTCATCAGGAACACTGTAAACTCAAAGTAAATGCAACATGTTTTATTTAAGGTTGGAATAAATTACAACTGTAAAGCATAATTTATTGCTTTATAAATTTTCTGCTCTTAAAAGGCATTAATATCAAACATAAACAAAACAAAGACACATTTGATTAGCAGTTCAGTTCTCAAGCTTCATGAACAGCTCAGCAGGGGGATTTCATTCTATATACAATTGAAATCTCTGATCACAGGCTCGTAAACTTGACTTTGACATGTCTTATCATCATTCAGACATATTGAGGGGACTGTAGGTGTGTTCATTTGCTTTAGGATATAATTTTTATTGCAATTTTCCCTAAAATATCCCATTGAATACCCAGTCCTTCATTCCTCACGCAAATACAAATCCCACTGGTTTCAAAAAACTCCTTTAAAAGATACGTTGGGTTTTCTAACCCTGTGGAAGGAGGGCTTCCAAGTCTAAACCAGGAATTACTCTGGTCCCAAAACTAAGTGAAAACAAACTCCTCCTAGGTTAAAATACTGAAATCCCATGCACAAAAAATGCATCCTCCCATTCTGAAGATTCTGCAAAAAATCCCAGCATTATCTAAGCGAGCTGATGCAGATAATTCATATTCTTATTGTACAGTTACTCCATGCCTGAGACTGGTATGAATTTTGCTCAGCACCTGTACTCCTCTAGGATGCAGACCCAGGCAAGTCCTGTCTGCCCCGAGCCCTGGGGACGAGCGGGTGCTCACAGGAGGCTAGGTGCACCCAGCGCTTCGCAGTATCCAGCCCTGAATGCACAGATGCTGTGACACAACGAGCTGGATCTGCCTAGCTCCAGCTAGATATGACGAGCAGAAGGAAGGCCAAAAAGCCCCTTCCTCGGCCTCCTGGGGAGTCACAGCTCCTGAATGCCAGAAAAGGAATGAACATTGATGAGTAGCTCTCATTGCACCACAAAAAAGGATTCCACCAAGGCATCCTGCCCTGCTCTGACCCTCTCGCACTGCGAGGGCCAAGTGCTCCCCGTGCCTCGGCTCCAGAACAGCCTCTCCCTGAGCTATTCCCTGAGCAGGGAGTGTGCACCTCTGCTCGTGCCTTCCTGGCTGGGTCCGAAGCAGTACAAAATGAGCTTATGCCCTGTATTACACCAGAGGTAAAACTCTCCATAAACAGAACTGGAGAATCCCGTCTCAATTAGCCCTTGGAACAACTCAGAAAGTTTGCACAGAAAATCTCCAGGGCACAAAACTAACTTTAAAAATAATGAGCCACTGGTACAGAAAATCCTTCGAAAACTCGCTCGGTATTACTGAGAAAGTTCCTATTTAGAGAAGGGTTTCTTCTCATACCAGCCTCTAATGTTCTTGTCATGCCTACAAGAATGTAAACAGCTGGGTGAGATGCAGGATATTACTGAATGGGAATGGTTAAGTCTATTACTAAATCCAAGACATAGATATCAAACTTGAAGGAAAATACTGTTACATTGATCCTGGTGTGATTTCAGTTTTCACTAAAATTTCATCAGTAATGTACGTATCTTTTGTATGTTTTATGCATAATCTCATTTAAAAAAACAGCAAACAAACTTTCTTCTTCTAAACACGGTTTCCTCAGAAGATGTGTTTCTGTTGTGCCGTGAAGGATGGCCACCTTCGACCTCTGCCAGGCAGTACAGCAGATTGCAGGCACTGCATTTGCCCGTAATGGCTGCCAACAAGCCAAGCGCCACGGCACAGCTTTGGTGGGAGGCTGGGAGCGTGCAGGGCTGCACCTGGAGCTGTGCCGAACTGGGCCACTTTTCAGTGTCCTCCTCGTTCAGGGACTGGACAGGTTTAGCTCCCAGCCGCATGGTAAAGTGCTTAACGGAGGGGTGGGGAACAGTAATGCCCCTTCTCCACCTCAGCTCCTGCCTTGGGAGAGGCTTGTGGAAAGGTGGCTTTGTGGCTGGATACGCTGCAGCTGGGACAAGGGCACGCATATGGTGTGTGCCTGATTCATCACCATCTTAGAGAAACATAACTCAGAAATGTGCAAGCCTTTAAAATCATCAGTCATCTCATTTATGCTCACCGAGAACAGATTCTTGGCAGACTTTTTTTCCTTAGGAGTTCTGAATTTTTCTTTGAAGATGAGGAGGAAAGCTAGCCTTCAGGGAGAGGGACAAGCAGAGACACTTGCAAATTAAAATGCATGCACATGTCATCCACCACAGCAGTGACCTCCAGTCTGCACTTTACAACACAACATCTTATTATCTTGAACCCTAATTTCTCATCCCTTTCAAAGGTTCCCAAGAGCATTCCTTTCTGTGTCAGTGAGACGTCCCAGGGGACTCTGCAGAGAAAACTAATGAGAGGAACAAACTGTTGTCACCAGGACAAGTTACAGGGTTACAATCAAGCCACAGACTCTGGAGGAGCAGGACAGGGAGCAGACTTACTCCATTTTCTGGTGCAAGTTCCATACCAAGCAGCAAGCCAAGCCCACAGTGAGAAGGAAGATGGGCTAATGGTTAGTGCACTGGACTGGGATTTGGCAGATGGAGTTAATTCACCTTCCCCTTGTTCTTGAAGCATCAGAAAAAGGAAACAATTTGTATTAACTTCAGGGTGCTCAAACATTCCCACCTGAGCAAATACCCCCAAAATACTTCTCCTCTCTTAACAGTTCTTAACAGCTTACGCATTGCCCCTCTCAGACTAAGCACACCAGACAGAAATCTTCTAAGGAATCACACCTCTTCTAGGAAAAAAAGAACCGACAAACTTCAGGATTGCTACATCTCGGCTAAGGCTCATTTACTCACCTCCAAAGCCTCTTACCCCTCCTGATCTTCACTCCCAGGCTGCCTGTTTGCTGTGCACTTGCACTCAGAGAGAGCAGATTAGGAGCTCCCAAATCCATTCACATCTTTATTTCTAATTCACCGGGTTTTGCCTCCAGCAAGGCACTCAGGCCAGCACTGTCTTAGGGGTTTCTGTTTAAAGCACCTTCTGACTGACTGACCTGAAAAGCAGATGGGACAATCAGTGAGCGCACCTCAAAGCAAAGCTGTTAACTGGTGCGTTTGCTCGTGGGGAGGGCAGCATTCAGCCACTCTACCAAAATACGGCAGGCATATTAATTAGTGGTTACAAAATGCTCTAACTTTTCACAGACCTTTATAAATGCTGAGCATTTTAATCGGCAGGACAGCCATGCCTGAGAATTCAGTGCAGTGTTAGAAACTGACATTTTCCTCTCCTACAGTCCTTCCCGTCACAAAGTGTCTCATGGAACAAACAAATGTCTATATCGTGATTTTAGCAATGGAGGAACTGGGTCAGGGATGGACACCGGCTGGATTAGACCCATGGAGCAGATGAATGACTTAGTCAAGTAAAAAACTAAGTCACTTGATGCCAGGCCCAGTGCTCCATCCCCCCCACCAGAGGTTACTAAATAGGGGACATAAATAAGCCTCCAAAGGAACTGATGTATCACGATGGGCAAAGAGCCTCTGAAGCTACGCATAATGGCATAAAGTACAGCACAAGTATATTACATATTTAGCTCTATCCCTGCTTCTCTGTCGTGAGGGCAGCGGGTTGCTTGGACAGTTGTCTTCTGGTCAGCCTATTACGCTATTTCCTATGGAAATGCAGGTAAAGGGGTGTGTGCGATTCAGTAGTAGAACAGGAGTTTGGTTTTACACGGGCTGAAAGAATGTTTCTTATACACAAATGAGATTTTTGCATGCATCTGCACACTCACCCAGATGCTGCCTCTGCCGTGCTCCATGCCTGAGTTTCATGACAGGTTTTCTCTGCGTAGCAGGCATATCATACGCACACAGTGACCTGGTACAAGAGCACATTCTGCAGGCCAAGTCTCAGGCAAAAATTTGCCTACAAAACCTAAGTGTGTTGGTATTTTGCAGTGAATCGGGCTTTCACTAGGAATTAACATAAGCTGCAATAACTAATCTTATACTCTGTGCACTTGCTTATTTTCTTTTCACAGTTCAACCACTTTCTTCCTTAATACTAAAACACTAATGTCTTACATAGCATTCAGAGCATTATTTTCTGCTGGCTGTGTTTCTCTATGCTCTAAGCCTCTATCACAATGCATGCAAAGGATAATGGCTGAATTTGTAATGCTTTTAACTAAAAAAATACTTTTAAAAACATAAACCATAAATTATTTATTCCTCTTTGTCCATTGTTTTAAGCACTGAGTCTTCTCCCAAGATTTTACACAGTTCATTCAGTCTCTGCTGCATTTTAGGAATTCCTGCAAGTTGGGATTCCAGTCTCTGTTTTTCCTCACTCAGTGATAGACGGATAGCAGTGTCCAACTGCTCGAAACGCCAGCCGCCTTGCCCGTCAAACTGCAGCAAGTGAGTGTGGTACTTCCTGCAGCAGAAATGAAAACATTAGTAATGGCTCAGGGAACAGATGGTTCATTTTTGCACACAAATTTGGATGTCTGTGCCTCTTTTCAGGGGTGCTTCTCAGGAAGTTGAGAGTTGGCCCATTTTGGATCACTGGGTAAAACATTTTTTCCGTGATTCATAATCCCAGGATGCTCTTTCGAAAGGGATTTGGGTATTTCAAAGCCTGTCACCAGGACTCCCTAGTCCATCTAGTAAAATTCAGCAGCGAGGTGCCAGCTGTAGGCTATTGGCACTGGTGTAGGCTCCCCAGCTGGGACGGTGATTGCCTCCAGCAGCCCGCGCGGCCGGGCTCGCTGAGGCCCTCACCTGCAGCGATGCGGGCAGGAGCGGGCAGCAGGGCTGTGGAGGGGACCCTCATCATCTGCTGTCCCTGGCCAAGGTGGCGGCCTCCTTTTTTCTGCCTCCCTCTTAGCAGTGTGTCTGTGGCTACAGTTGCCTTCACTGCAACTCCACCAGACTCCTTTTTATCCAGAAGCTTGAACAGCAGCAGCAGACAAGGCTCCCTTCTCCCCCAGGGATGCTAGTCCCAGTTTATTTTATTTACCTCGCTTTCTGAGAGACGTTTTCCCTCTTTAGCAGAAAATACATTCAGACAGGCACGGTATACCTGAGGCTACTGATAAAACTCTAGTTTGTTCAAATTACACCTCGGTTTGTTCCCCTGCATCTTATAAGGCTGGCTAAAGAAACCTCCAGTCCTAAAATATGCTTCAGTTTGCAAGGGGCCAAAATAAAAAAGTCTGTGTAGGAGTCACAGATCTTTCAGTGAGTATCAGGGTGTGCGCACCGAAAATATTCAAAGGTGTACATGTGGAGTTCGTCAAGACCTGACAAGACATTTATCAGGAGGTGCAAGAGGAAGGGCAGAGAGTTCCCTCAGAGCTGCTGGTATGACTGTGTAATTTATCACTATAAATTATAGAAGATCAGACACATCATAAAGCAGTGATTATAAATCCCATCCAGGGAATGTGACAGTTTAATAAACTCAATAGCTTATGACATGGGACTCAAAAGAGATTCAACACCAGGCTTATATTCACCACTTCTTGCATATTATTCTTTGTGACACCAAATGCTTAACCTATGCCTCTATTTTACCCCTATCAAAACCCCAAAAAATCAGGAAGCTAAGATAGGTGATTGAGGCGTCCAATGTTCGTGGTCTAGGAAAGTAGCCAATCTTTTGATTAAAAGAGCAAATGTTTCCCAGTATAATCTTGAGGAGGAGAAAACAGCATGTGAACCCAGTTTTTGTCGATGCAGTGCAGTCCCTGTGGAAGCATACCTAATTTAAAGGCCTTTGATGCTTATTTCTAAATACTCAGCACTTCTGTTTACTTCTCCAGAACCCCACAAATCATTAGATTTCTGATCATTTCTGTAACACTATGGAGGTTACAAGAACGATCCCAAACCTTCCTGAATAGCACTAGTACTAGGAAACAAGAAATGTCAGCAGGAAACTGAACTCAAAAGATCTTTCTCACAAGTTCTTTTGAGTAACTTCCCTCTGCATCATCATTATTTATAGGTAAGATGCTCTCAAACACCTGTTTTCTTGAGCAGTCGTTTTAAAATAATGCCAAACTTTAAAAAATTTAAATACTACTTTTCTTTTTAAGTGTAATTTAAATTATTTTAAAAACTAATGTCTCTGTGACATTTTTTTCCTATCAGAATACCCATTTTTTCTTAACATTTAGGAAAAGCCATTTCCACTGTCACCATCTACACAGAGGAGGGAGGAATGCTGAAGAAACCATTCTTTTTCAGAGAAGCAGAGACTGATACAATTTCTTTCCTTTGAGGCAACAGACTGGTAATATTTTTTTGTCATCGGTTTAAAAAAAACAAACAATCTGACAGTAGAGATCAAGGAGTTCAGAACAAATAGTCTCTGCTAATGTTAGCTTACACCTTTTTGATCTCCTTATGCCCTTTAAAGTATTTGGTTGTTTTATGTATTCAGTACCTACATTTATTTCCTTTGAGGGACTCTTCCATACTTAGTACTCCCTCACTAGAATGATGTTTCTCAGAATTCCAGTATTTCTTTTTTTAATAGCCAATCAAATTTTGAAAGCATACAAACCCTGCAGATAGAGGACACAACTCAAGTTAAAACACCAGATGTATTATTCCTATGGAAGAACAAAGAGTAGTTTAACCACTTGCCATGTTTCCCATCTTCTCCCTGCACTGGTAAACTTCCCCGGGATAGCTCATGTGTTTTGGCACCTTTACAGAATAATCTGGTGATAGCTGTTGTGGCTGTGGTGTGGTGGACTAATTAATTGCCTCTTAGATACCTGCATCTTGCTATTAATAGTTAATAACTGAATCACATTTTAAAAAAAAAAAAACAAGAGGAAGGAATAAATACATGTCAAAGAATGAAAAAAATCAATGCTAAATGCATTTACATCCCTATTATTGTAGATAAGTTATCTTAGAAAATGCAGTAGATATTGATTAAACAACTCCCCTAGTATGAAGAATAAAGGCCAATCCACTGCCTGGCAGAAAGGTAAAAGCAAGGACCATGATAAACCCCTGAACATACTTACCAAAGAGAAGGTCTGTGTGTTATAGAAAGCAGGGATATCCCAGCAGCTTTTGCAGCTTGGAATATCTTTCCTTCAACGTCAATGCTTACAGCACTTGTGCATTCATCCAGCAATGCATATTTCGGCCTTTCAAAAGCAGATAAAGAACATTACTCTTCTATGTTTTGGACAGTATTCCTATGTACGATGTTTAATTGAAAGAACAACAGAAAGGAGAGAGCTATTTTTGCCAGACAACTCTCTCATCTACAGCTGGAAGCTGGCTAGCAACAACATAAAGTGTCCATGCATTATTCAGGTGCACAGACAGGTTCCAGGAAAAATGAGGTTTATTTCCTGGTCCATCTGAGTACACAGTGATTTAATTTCTATGTTCTAGTTTGACCTAGTACTATTCTGTCCTGTCATCAAGTCACGCAATAGCTACAGCCAACCCAGAAACTTTCTGTGCATTGCTGTGTATGGACTGGGCTGCCCCTGCGTGCTTGCAGTCTCCAAAACCAAAACCTTTTGGAGCTTGGCTTTCAAACTCCCATAGCCTCTGCAACAGTCCATCAGACTTCTGTAATATTTGTAGGACAGATGCAGGGAAGATGTTTGCACCTGAGATGTTAAAGAAAGGAACATCTGGAAAATGTAATGCTATGTGGCCAAAGGCAAGCTTAAGTAAGAAGCATCGCCCAAACTAAAAGCAGAGCTTGTACGAATAAATGACAAGGTCTGCGGTCCTGTGCAACTGTCTAGCAGTTTTGCATATTGCACGGAGATTATAGTCTACTACTGCCCGAACTATTACAGCAAGCCTGCAAAACTCTTCCTCATTTTCAGATACTACTTAAAGAACAAATCAAAATGCTTACTTATGGTAAAACATCCGAGCCATGCCCATCCTTTGTTTTTCTCCTCCTGATAAGACATCCTTCCAATCCATAATGGCATCCCAGCCTTTTAAAAAAACGCAAACAAAACATGTCAGGACAATGTAAGTTTATGAAGGAAATGCAGCTTCACTTGCAACAACTCCACAATCTGCAACCAAAATCATAAAGAGCATTTCCATTGCAGAAGAGACAGCTCAGGGCTCCAGATCACATCTTCTGAAATACCTCCATGCCTTAACACTGGCACTCAATTGGAAAAATTTCCCAAATACCATGTCAATTTGGGAAGTGGAATTTAACCTTCTTGGTCATGTAGGTATTGTCAAAAAACTTTACTTACCATCTCTTTGAAAAACATCTTTTACCTTTGTATAATAATTTTATTCTGTCATGTTCATTTTATAGAACGATTTATAGAACAATTTGCTATTATTTCTTGAAAGGTGTGTGTGGAAATTTAAAAACAATTTCAAAGAAATGAAGTGCATAAAGTGCATAAAGAGCAGTGCTGGACTCTGCTCGCTACTGTAGGCAAAGAACAACTGTCGGCAAACTCAACGGAAACACAGATGCAGACACAGGGATGCCTTCTGTGTGCACAGACAAGCAGCTAACATACAAAACTGCGTACAGACAGGAGGATTTTCTATACAAACTTCTTGCTATCTCGTATTAGAAATGGCCCACAAGTGTTATAACACTGGGTATCCTTATTTAATATTCTGCATGGCCTCTAAATTATTTTTTTTCTTTATCACTTTCAGATACATGCAACGGGAGCATGATGCATTTTATTTGCAATCTTACGGTGGACTGTGTTTCTATGAGTACTCTGGCATGATTTGTTCCCACTAATGAAAAACTTCAAATACCAAATTACCCTACTGAAAGTAAGTTTTCAATCAAACAGTCCAGATGTGGCGAAATAGATGAGTTTTGAAAAGGGAGAGTGTGGATGTAAGGAAAATCTGATAAGACATCTCTCTCACTAGATCATCTGTTCATGAGACAGGCAGCTGGAGCGGGGCCGAGCGAGGAAGAGAAAATTTTTCCAAATCAGCCCAGAAGCACTGTAACTAAAAAATGAACAACACAACCAAAAACCCTTTTCTGCCACTGCCCAACTGAAAATAAACATTTGCCAGAAAAGACTATCAACAAGGTAGGTGGGCTGTGTCATTCCTGATACCTGAACAAAGGTGAGACAAGGGGGGCTTGTGAAGGTGCAGGAGGCTGGGGAGTGCTCTGCCCGTGCTCGGTGCTACAACAGGGCTTGGTAGGTCTGAACAAAACCTCAGTGAAGCATCTGGTGAGAGGCTGTGTGACTGAAAACAGGAATTGATAACGCTAGAGACTTAATTCCAAGAATTTGCTCTACGTAAAATTGCAAAATGTAATGTCATGATTTTTTAATGCCTGTGTATATAGTTAGATTTAGAAAACAGGCACGCACACACCAGGAATACATCACCTTCAGTGATCCTATTGTTTTTCCTTAGTTTCCTTCCATTCTTGTTTAAGGATCCCAGTGGGCACCCCCCCGGGGGCACACACGGTGCTTTCTATCAGCGGGCTCCTAGCGAAGACGGAGTTGTGTAATGATTAACTGAATCACCATTTGGATGAACTCTGGTAAAGGGAACAGATAAACAGAGGTGGCTGCTGCTGTGCAGCCCCGGTGCTGGGACCACACAGCGAGCTGGAGTCCTGCTCCACCAACACCCTCAGCTTCCAAAAAGGTCTGTAGACCACCTGGATCACTCCTTTTTGACAAAGGGTTCTACGGGCAAGGCATGGGAATGGTCCTTCATGAAAGCCATAGAAACGACCGTGCTTCTGAAGACAACGTTCAGGCTGCTGCTTATATTCTGTCATTTTTAAGCTGAGAATATCGGCAAGCTCCAGGGATCTGGATGTGAGCTAGGGTGCGGGTGGCTGCACACGTGTGCACACGTGCCTGGGGAAGCAGTGCCTGCTTTCATACAGTTTCTTCCAAATCAGCCAGTTTATAAAGACTTATTAAAAGACAAAAAGGGAATGAAGTTCAAGAAGCAGCACCATCTTGTCAGCGAAATCATGCTATTATTTCCTCTACAGGTGTAAGATTCAGCCCCCATTTACCAGGATACAATGGTCATCTCTGTGGTCACGTCAACTTACATTCTAACTGAATATTAGAAGTGCGTCTTGTCTCTTCCTACCTAACTCCCTCCCTGAGCTTTCCTATTTGCCACTTGGAATGCCTCAAACAACACATAAGGAAGGATTCATTTTAATATTATCCCTTTCAAAAACTATTTTCCAATGTCTGAACAATTTCTGGTGAACACTGAGGCATTGTAACTCACAATAAACTGACTCCCTACTGCGCACTAACAATAATGCACCTACATGTTTCTCTTTTCTTCCTGCTGACATGGCACAGGTCAGTGAAGGTCATTAGTGTTCTGAAAATATCAGCCAAGTCAGTGGCTTACGTCACCCATAGCTACATCCACTTTACAAATGAAGAAATGAAATGGCTTGTCCATGAACACAGAAGAAATGAAATGGCTTGTCCATGAATGCAGCACAAATCTCTCAGTAGGTACAAACATAATCCTGGCTTTCAGAGTCCAAATTCCTTGCCCACCTTCTTGTTACATGTAGCCTTTGATTGCAAACAGTATGATGTAGACGTGATGAATACTGGATGTCACAAGAAATGCCTTCTGCAAGCAGTAATACAAAGAGCGTGTGTAATGTGCTGGGGCAGAGTAACAGCGGTAGAAATACATACAGCTGTTACCAGAAACTAGTGATAGCCTCATGATAGCAGCATTTCATTTTCTTGCATGGCTTCTTTTACAATTCCTTTTACCGCAATTTTCTGAAGGAAAAAGCAAGCTAAATTTGATCACAAAAAAGGGTTACATCTGGGGTCTGTAGCGCTATGTATCCTTCATCCTTGTGAATCCTTGCACTTACAGGCAAGACAGACCATTCAGCTGCCATAAAAATAACATGCTTAAAAGTTCCTTTTCCAGATCTACGTTCCAATGCACCTCATCAGACATGGACTGGAGTGTTACAGCTTCACGACAGAAGAAAGGCTACCACAGCAACCTACAGCCAGGGAGTCCACCCCTGGCGAGTTTTTGAATGTGGAGGCCTCTTGCTTGCACAGCGTGTGTCCCCAGGCAGCTGTCAAAACGGAATCGACCCAGGGTGCCGTGCAGGATGAATATGCAAGGGCAATCCTTAGCTGAGGAAGGAACAAAGAGACCATCAACTGCGTGAGCGCCAGCTCAGCATGACACTGCAGGGATTTGTGTCTCTGGATTTCAGAGCCACTGGAAAAGCCGGCTGAGACCTCCAGAGTTCCTGCTGGTACCAGTAACAAAAGCAAATCCAGGGCTAAAATGAGCAAATGAAAAAATCTCGGAGAGAGGAAATATGCTTGTCTGTGTGTTTATATGTGGCCTAGCACAAAGGTTCCCTGGACAAGACCCAAAGATATGACAAATGTGCAAACTAATGAGGAATAATTATAATCTGGGGTGCTGGGAAATCATAAACAGGTTGAACTTGTTCAGTAATGTCATCAGCCCCAACCTGACAGGCCCGGTCATGCATTCAGCGTGCTGCTACACGTACTCATGGCTCCTCTCATGTGACAGGCTACTGGCAGCCTAAGGCTGCATCACGATTGACACTTGCTAAATATACACAGATTTTCAAAGCAGGTCATAAAGGAACCACCTTATGTATATCTACGGCGCATCTCGATGCTGTTACCCACAATTTCTGGACATGTCTTTTCACCACCCATGCTGAATACAACCTTCTTTGCTACCCTCATTTTGCATGAAATTATTGTTCTGGTAGAGCTAGCAACTTTGCAGGTGTTGATGGGGGCACTTTATTGATAATGTAAAGGTAAGTAACAAAATGGCATTCCTCTAATATCCAGCAGGTGAGAAAAACATCGGTGTGGGCCTCAGTGGGAAGGAAATTCTGCCCCTCACAGCAAGGGGGGCTACAGTTAACAGCAATTGCACTGGGTTCTTCTAGGGCTTAGGCTCAGGGACAGGTGGAATGGTGGCGTTGGGGAGAGGGATTGTTGTTTTGGTGGTTTTGAGGTATTCTGTTGTTACCAGCTGCACAAAGTTTCATGAGGGTAACACAGAAGCTGAATGCCAAACTGGGCTACTTATTCTTGTAACCATTCTATTTACTCCTAACTGAGTCAAACCTTATTGCTAGAAAAAGAGGAATTTCTGCCATTGGCAGCAACAAGAACGTCAGGCTCTTGTTGGCTACTTTACACTTGGAATCTGGTGACCCTTGAACTGATGCAATGTGGAATTAATTCAGCTAAAGACAATAAAGTTACGCCAGGACAAATAACTTGAGTCAGAGCTGCGCACTTCTGGCTCCATCTGGCTTTTTCGTAACTGCCCACATGGAGCAGAACACAAAACCGCAAAGCATCATATGCTTGACATTTGTGGTCAATTAAAGCACAACAGGATCATGCCCTAAGAAGCCTGCTGTCTGGTAGAGGCCTAATACTGCAGGGGATAGGTGAAAGGGGAAGAGACAGAAGTAAGGCTCTGAAGAAGAGGAGGATCTACAGAAAAAATTACTGAAGAATTATATTAAATTTCTATAACTTAATGATTGACAGATAGTTAGCTCCATTCTTAGAACAGTTTACGGAAACGGTTCAAAATAGCATGGACATATCGCATATATCCAGAAGAATCTGCATAACTAAAAATGGTTTCATTGGGTTTTTTTCAGATGTAGTACATTTTCAAAAAGTGTCTATAACACGTAAATAGAAACTCGCTGGCAATTTTTCAGCAAAACTTTTTTCTATTGAAAAAGCCAGTGTTTGTCAACCATCAAAGCAGTTTGCAAAAAGGAAAAAGACGGTTTGGGACAAATCCCTTGTTCTACAAGCTGTATATGGGATTTTTCATTATTTTGCAAAGGAAAAGGTTCCATTTTTAATAGAAATCATTTTAGTTTAAAAATCAGATTTTAAGTAAAAGAAGAAAATAAAAATTGGAATTAAAAAAATAATTCAGCTATGTATAAACAAAAATTTCAATTGCTCACTTTCAACAAGTATTTCTCTGGCTTGCTGGTTCAAAGAACCAGAATATGAGTCTTTGTCCCAGACTGGAGGAGCTCTAAAGAATATGTAAGCATACGAAATCCATGTAACGTGTTGAATCATATGTCACGGATTTCTTCTCTGCTCCTACCTTGGCACTTGTCTCCTGCAAATGCCCAAGGAGAAAAGGGAACAAGTAAGTGTATTATGGTCCTAAAATCTTCCTGGTATGTGGTAATCTCTCCCCCTGTTTTCCGGCTTTGCCCACTTCTGTCATTTTAGATCGCAAAGTACCTAAGACGCTTTTTTTTAAACATTTGTTTGTGCAGACTTCTGCACGGTGTAACCTTATCCTGAGCAGTTTCAAAAGAGCACCAGTGAACATTAACAGTGTCCTCTAGACTTTTTTATAGATCGTGTGTGTCTCGCATGCGCAGTCAGACAGGCAGAAGAGCAAGAATGGGGTGAGCAATAAATACTTTCTTTGGCACAGAAAGTGGAGCAAGACTGATCCAAGCTTGGGGTTTCAGTTTGGCAATACAGAACACTGACGCTAGCCAACGGCATCTCGTACGTGGAGCACAGTAACTGCCCCATCATCAGTTACATGCTCCAGCTGCAGGGTTATAAACCACAACAGGGTGCATTCAGAGACTGCTGGGGATATGGTTTTGGCCACTGAGGGTCATGTGTTGTTCAGCACATCTACAAGTACCAGCAGGCTATGAATGCACACTCTACAGTGGCTTCTTGCCACTGACAATTTAACTGCTCCTCCTTTTCCAGCTCCCTATTCCAACACATCTGCTTGTTCTTCTGCAATCTGGACACTTTGCTTAGAAAAGTAAGTGACTCAGGCATACTAACAGGAATAGTTATAATATCAGCGTAGGGAGTAGAGGCCTTGTCTGCAATTATTCCGGTCACTGAGTTTAGCTCTCTGCCCACTTTTTCAATCCTTGTGTCATAGTATCAGATCTGAATAATAATATGAATCAGAATGATGGCAGATTCTTATTTTCTATTGCAACTTGAGAGCCAACAGTCATTATTACATTCTTAACAAAGAAGCATTAACCCTTGGAAAGATAAGAGTCTATCAACAGAATTGTGAGGTGGAGAAGTATCTGAAGGTATACAATTGCTGCTGTAAATAATTACTACTCCCCACTCTAAAATGTGCAGAGAAGACACCAGATGAATGTCCATGCATACTTCAAAAATAAAATACACCTCCTGCCTTTTGAAAAGAGCAACAGGCTGCCATCCAGGAATGGGAATTTAGTCATTGCCTTGGGATTCCCAATGGCTGAAGCACTACTCTCTACTGTCAGAATGATCCTGAGAGACACCAAGCACACACATTACAAGGCAATGCACCCGAAGTAACCTCTCAAAAAGGAGTACTGACAGCTGACAGAGAGAGGTAGGGTACATCCAGCACTCCCGACGTCAGCTCCTTAGAGGGGTTTGAAGATCCTCCTTCTTCTCTCTAAATGCTACCAACTTTGTCCTATGTCTGTTTTAAAAGCATAATGATGGGGAGGACATTCAAACTAGAGATTAGTGGCTGGTGGGAACAAAAGGATGAAAATTATTGCTATGCTTGGGAAAAAAAGCCATGAAATGCTTCGGTTCCTTAGACACAAGAGAAGCCTTTAGCATCTTGGCATTTACTGTGCCAGTGTATTTACACTGTGTCCTACTCTTAGGACAAACAACGCTGAGAACACATGGCAACTTAAACAGCAAGTGGTAGATGGCAACACTCCACTGACAGCCAGTGTCATTTGGTTATTTTTAACTTGTTCATGCTGGTGATGTGGTATCAGACACTCCTTCTCATGGCACATAGTGCTGCTGATCCCACAAACCAGGGAGGTGAAAGCAGACCTGACTCTATTTTCATTCACATGCTTTTGAGTTGATGTAGTCAGTGACATTGCAAGGTTTTAAGACAGCTTACGTTTTCTAAGAAAATGAAGGAAGGCCAGTGATCTCACAATACCATGAAAAGACTGGCCATTACAAGAGAACAAGGATGTTCACCTTGGGCATGGATTTACTGGGGACGAGAGGAGCACTTAGCTCTTCTCCCTCCACTAGCATCAGGAGCAACAACCATATGGCTGTGCAGCTCCCACAGCCACAAAAGGTCTGGATCCAGTTTTGCCAGTTCAGTAAGTAAAGGTCAGTCACACTAAGGCACACACACGAGGAATGGATTTTGTAAAGCTTTTTACAAAAATATGCAACTTACCTCCTTCTCTTTGAACTATGTGGTACAGATGAACCATATGCAGGATATACTCCAGATCTTGATCTTGGTAGCCTTTCTCGTGCATGTCATCCACTGAGTCTGGATAGATGACTTGATCACGTAGCGTTCCAATGGACATGTAGGGCCTGAGAAACAATACAGAGAAACCGGTAATCTGGAGCTGGCTCCAAACGAGTGCATCTTGCTGACGCTCTATGAGTAGAGTATAATGCTTTAAACACCACGTTGCTAAAATAGGATTTATTTGTGGGTGCACTGTGGGTGAATGTTTTTCTAAACTTACCCTAGGGGAAATGTATTGTTTCCATAACAGCTGATTACAGGGTAGCAACAGGGGTAGTATTAGCATGAAAACAAAATGACAGATCAGGCAGAATAAACATCCACTTCATAGCCCATTCTGAATGCTTTCACTTGGAATCAGGGAAACTCTACACTGTATTCAAGATTTGGTATGCTGAGAGATTTAGAAATCGAATTAAACACTCACATGTTAAAAGTGAATTGTAACAAAAACATTGCAGCTCAAACTGCAAGAGATTTCCACGGTGCAGCAGGAGACACCCAAGTCAGGCAGGAGAGCACTGAAAGCCTCCTCTGCACACTGCTATTCTGGACTGCAGAACTGGGCCTGGGCATAACTTAGCTGGCTCTAGAAGCCAGTGTAACACTTCTGAATTGCAAAAAGGCATACATTGCAGAAGTTGATCAGCTTAAGCCTCCCAGCATCAGCCTCCCTTTGCCAAACACAAGACTGAGCTGTATGCGAAGCAGCTTCTGAATCACTACGTTCCCAGACCAGGTAATACCATTCGTCTTACTAAAACAAGCTGTCTCCACTTTGGAGCCAGAGTCCTCAATCCAGGCCATGTCCCTGGAGTGGTTACAAACAGTCGCCACAATGTCATGAGCTGCACCCAGCCTCTGGTACAGCCCTGGCCCCAAAAATCCTCCTAGTCCCTAAACAAAGTCAGCTCAAAGAACAGTTTTACAGCTCTCTAGAAGATACCAGGCCATTCAGGCTACGATGGCAAAGGCGATCTAAGACACATCTATTTGACCATCTCTTTTGCTGCTCTTGTTCTAAGGATTTCTTGCGAAGGACAATTAACCACCCTGTCCCACAGACACTGCTGATAGCTCTTGGAAGCTGGAAACACCCCGGGTATGATCTGTGATATTTTGAGTTTGGAAGGGAAGGCCAGAGCCAAAGAACAGGCAGGCTCCAGACTCTGGAGAGAAGTCATGCAGAGGCTTTCCCTGACAGAGATGTGTAATACCTTCCCTTCCCTTGGAGGTGTCTCTGCAGAAGGGGTGGATCTACCCATTGTTACTCTGAGAGTCCCTAAAATACACCACAGGGTAATTTGAAGGAATTCATAATGCAACAGATGTAGAATTACAGAACTAAAGCTGCAACATGAACTGAAAGTCACATTCAAGCTGGCATCAGCTGCATTGGTTTTACTGCTGCAGACATCCATGGTGAACTGTCTGTACCTGGCCATCTTTAAACTACTTTCACCACCAGCTGGGTCAGGGTGGGAAGGGCAGGGGATCTAAACTGGTCACAAATATTTGGTCATCCCCCTGCTGTGGGCAGGCACCCAGATGAAGCAAAACCAGAACCACAAGTCCAATACAAGCATTGCGTCTCCTCTTTGCTTATTATTCTGCTTTGTGGTTATCGTGGGAAGAGTGCTGCTCTGGGCTGATGCATGAAGACTAGCATCAAGTGCAGTCAACCATTTACATTAATGGGGATATTGCAAAATCTCAACTCAAAAATTATGTAACTTCATGAAGTAATGATATATTACATTTCCATAGTGCTCTCCATCTAAAATCCCAAAGGGCTTTACTTCTTGCAGATGTAGAAATCACTTCACTTGCTCCAGACTGCTGCCATCTCTGGGACAGAAGAGAGCAACTCCACCTGGGCTCAGAAAAGTTGAGATCAGGTTGTACATAAGACTGTAATTTAGGTGAAGCTGCAGGTAAGGGCAAGGAGAACAGAGTTACCTATCATATAATTTGTCTGGGGTTTAATACCTTACTCTTGTGAAGTATGATCCTGTAATAACTAGCAGGTCTGAGATTTAACCTACAGCACAACCGGGAAGGCAATGCTCCAAAGCACCGTGCCAGGACGTTTGTTGCCATGCTGTTTATTGAGCCACCAGCACCGCTTCCTGGTACAACTGGATTTTCCTTGTGGCCTCCCATCTAAACACACCAGTACTACCAAGCACGCCTCTCCCCATCTAGTTCGTAAAAATTATAGAAAAGCTCAGCCTGCAGTGGAATTGCAAACCTGTCAATTACTGACTAACTAGCAGAAAGGAAGAATGGCTTATGGTTACGGGTCTGTCCCAGGCGGTGGGAGAGCACGCTCTGTTTCCCCCATCCTACAGGGAGCCGTTTGTGTCCCTGAGGGGACACTTCATCTTGCTTGGCATGAGATGTCTCGTTTGGGGCTCCAACTCTTGACACCAAAGAGAGGCACCTCTGTGGTTGGTTTACCCCATTTATTTTAGGGTAGGGATCGATTGCCTCCTGGGGGTGTCTTCTTCCTCAAGGAGGGACAGAGCCCAGACAACTAACTTAGATAACTAACTTCTAAAGTGCTAAAGTTAGATGAGATCTTATCTAACTCATACTCTCATAACCTCATACTAAACCAGATTTCTCTATCCGTAACTTGAAGACAATAACCTCCTTACCTACCCTGGGTGCCACAGTCAAACACGCTAAAACCTGTTAAACATCAGATGTTACTGTAACTGAGGTTACGTGTATGTGATAGCTAGACATTAAGTAGTAAGAAGTATGGGTAACTGGATACAGCAACAGTGAAATTTTGGCTTTGCCAGAAAGCTCCCTGTTAAAATACTGTTTTCATTACATTTTTAGCAGTTCAAACAACAAAAATAGTTCTTTTGTCCTGAAGTAATACTCGAGTTTAACTGGACTTAACTGATTTCTGATGGAGTTTTTCCTTTCAGCCAGAGTGTCTGAGTTCCAGTCTCAAAGAAAGCACTCCTACAGACTCCGAAAGCAACTCCTCTGCTGTGCAGAGGTCATATCCTTGACAGTAACAGCTCTGCAATTGTTTTCTTTCTTTCTCTGCTCTCTGAAAAGAGATTCCTATGCTGGTTTTGAGAGACAGGATTTAAGATCAGTAATCCTTTTTTAAAGCTTTGGTATCAAACCTCCAGAAAGCTATGAAAACTTACTGATTCTTGCCTAGTTTTCTGGAATTTCAAGGCATTTATTGGAAGAGACACTTTCAGTGCTCATAAACTGATCTTTTTTCAGGCAGTTTGACGATTTCATTGCATCACCAATTTCTGTTTGGTGCACTTAGTGCTTCACTTTGCAGAGCTGTAACTTCATTCTTCTAGTAACAAGCCATCATTCCTAAGACATGGCTTCTCCCTTGCAGTGCAGGCTTTAAAGAAAGATGATACCAAGACGTGCTGCAATCTGAAGCCTGTGGTATGGACAATTCCCCAGTGCCCTATTGACACATGACATTGGGTACAATGTTAGCAAAATATTAGAGAAATGATATATATGCTTTGGTCTCTTTATTGTGGTTAGCTTTGGGGAGGGAGAAGGTGCTACAAAACATATTGGAGTACACACCAGGCACTTCTCTTTCCAAACAGAGGACTAACACGCTGGAGCTGTTAGGCATAAAGAGACAGGTATAATATCAACTCAGAGGGACTGTAGATTAACACTGCACACAGTAAGCAGGCAGTACTAACATCTAGTAATTCTCTGGTGTCCTGAAGAGGGCTTCACTCTTTTGGGTAGCAGGTAGAGGAAGATGACTTGCTTAGATGTCAAGAAATTTCTGTTCCAAAATCAGAACAAGCCATGTCCACTTGAAATGTTTACAAATACTTCCTGAATGTATACAAAGGTGTTTTTATCTGCCGTGCAAAATAAACTGTGCTGACAGAACTGACAATCTGTTCTGACATCCATAATATTATTTTAAAGAATTACAGCAACTAATCAATATGCATTTTGAGAGTCTATAAAGCAATCTGAATGGTCAGAGTCTCAATTATAAGCACTCCAGAATAAGAAAGGGACCAAAAATATATCTTAATTAAGTGGCTGGCATCAGAAGTTAAGGGATATTAGTCCAATATAAGTGCCCAAGGAATGGCTTGCAGGTACAGTTTGAAGCTCACCTCGCCTTCCGTGGCACAGGCTGTGATTAACACTTCCTCCATGGAAGATAAAGTCTAAAAACATGTGGCTTGTGATTCTGGAAACCATCTGCATGCCCCCAACTGAGCAATCAGGATCTGACTTGCCATTTGCTGTCCAAGTGTGTTTGCAACTATTATTGCACTATTATTCTCACAGATATGCAAAGCTATGTGGGAAAATTATGTGTAATGTAACTATAAATTCTTGGCTGACCCATCTTATAAGTTTCTGTCTCTGGCTGACAAGATGCCTCTTTAATATACCCAAGCAGGAGAGAGAAAAGGGAACACTACACCTGGGATTCTCCTTTTCAGATAAACTGCAGCTTGGATTTTCAAAGCAGAGTGGGATGGCTTCAGAGTGTAATTCAGAGTGCTTGCTTTGACATCTAAAATAAAATGTATTCCAAATTTAAGCACTTCTGTTCAAGAAGATGATACTGGAGCCCAAGCTCCAGCCATGGAGGTATCTTCCTAGGAAACTTGGAAGATCTTAAGGAGTCAGTGCTTGCACTGAAGAATCTCCAGTCCAGAAAGCCAAGGGCACAGCACACACCTACAGCTGTGCCCAAATGCTGTCTAATTCCCCAGAAGGTCCAGTACAGCATGGAATATGAAAGCAACAGTTTTAAGTCCACCACAAAACACTGCAGCTACCAGAGATGCAAGATGAGGGGCTGTATGACAAGCTAACAATTAGCAAATCTCTTCCAAGAACTGGGTTCAGGCTAAGTTCTTCTCAGCTTGCAGGCCATCAGATTCCCATTTTTTTTGGCTAGTGTCCAGGCTAAAGAGGAGTCAAAGGGAGGGCACCTTCTAATCTTCCCACTCAAGCAAGGAAACTGCTGCTAAGAGGCAGGAATCATGTGTCTGAAGAAAGAGTTATTGCAAAGAGCCTAATTATATACTATACCAGTCAGAGTCCTCAACTGGAAGGAGGGAGACTTTAGTACCAATCCTTGTGCCATATATTATTTATGTTTTTCCTTTTTTCCCCCTATGTTCTTTAATATAAAATGCAGTAGCTACTCTAATCCTTCAGTAGTATTGTAAAAACATATTAAAGGGGGTTCTACTCTTATTTAGATGCCTGCTCTCAGGAAAGGGCTTGTTATAGATAAAGGGGTTTAACGTTTAGCTCTCAGTTTGGCACCTAAACTTCAGTAAGAGGCAGGAGTTCAGATATACATTTATATTTAGAGATTCCTATGGAGTAACTCTAGGTGGCTCTCTTTACCTACCACACAAGTTTTTTGGATAATTTTCCAAAACCTCTAAATCTCTGCCTGACTATCTAGGGAATCCACCTATATTTAGAACTCTCCATCACCGTGCTGGTGCTGTAATACCTCAGCTGGAATCAACCCAGCAGAACTCTGGCGCTTGCCACGCTCCTGATTTAGGTCAATAGTAAAAACTCCAGTTTTCAACAGCAGCAAAGCTTGATCAACAGTGATGCTAAATAAATGCCAACCTCCACTATGTAAAGTGATCTGGATTCCTAATAGTTCTTTGATGACATTGATAAAATAAACAGCAAAAAACTAATATTGGCACCACCACTACAACTTTGAGAAAATAAAACATCGTGAATGAATGTGAATTAAGTTCTTTTTAAGTAGTGTTGTATCCACTACTCTTACCCAGAAGGTAGTATCACCAAAGAGTTAAAAAATAATAAATAATATAATATTTACCAAAATGTTAAAAAAGCAACAGCTGCAGTTTACTGCATTGTATCTAGTTCAAGGGATTTTAGGGCCAGCTAAAGTTTCAGCAATGCTTCTAAAGATATAAATAATTGATCTCTCTTTAAAATACCCTACACTGAACTCTCCTCTCCACTCATACCGAACTAGCCATGAACATCCTCTAAATATTTCAGATAGATCAGTTACCAGAGTGGAATGTAATCAGCTTATAGCCATTAACATAGTTAACAGGAAATAAAATGCGCAGTACGAAAGACTGAATTCTCAATGCATATAATCAGAATCTGACATCAAAGGCTGAAAAAGTCCCACTAATCACTCTGTGGCTTTCTTTCCAAAGAAGCTATGCACGTCTCTGCAAGAAAATAATCTGGTAGGAAATAATAACCAGAAAGGTAAAAGAAGCCTTTAATTTAAAGCGCTCTTCATGCTCAGTATCATCTCATCTCATGATTTACTTATTCACTAATACCAACATCACTTACAATATAACCAGAACTGGTCAGATGGCATGAAAGTTTAAGGTGAACAATTCACAAAATTATCCAGTTCAGTCTATTTGTATCTTGTGACAGGCAGAGACAACAGAAAAAACACAAGAACACGTGTATAATTAAAAACAAAACCCAGACAATTTCTACAAAATACAAGCAACTAATGCAATCTGAAATAATTACAGCTCCTGCAAGGAGTCAGATCAACCAGCCAGACAAAGGAAGGAAAAATACTCCCCTTTTCTTAACATCCAATTTTTGCAGGCCCAGTCTTTTCATACCTCTGCCAGTCTTGATGATAAAAGGATTCTTTGGATGGTTGATCATGAAGATCAATGAACTGAAGAAAGAACAATGAGCTCTTCTGGACAAGAGTCTAGCCTGCCAGCCCCACCAGCCTAAGAGGTGTTCCTGATTATTATCACAGCAATGTAACACAATGAGCAAGGCAGTTTCCCTTTTAGAAACATCCCAAATTATTCACAGTTTTGCAAATGAGAAGAGACACCTTACTTCACAGAGGTAAGGAAGTGTAGACAGTGAAGCCTGTAGAGAAGAGGCTGCTTTTGCTCTGGGTTTCTACAATGCTTAGCTGTCCACGGCAACATTTTTTGCATGCACTGGGATATGAATATTCAAGTAATACTAGTGCAACAGCGTGTCGCCAGTGAGACACCCTGCCAACAATTGGGAAAGTCACACACTGCACTGACCTCCCTCTCTAATCCTCTGTGAAACACTTTGCGTTACACAGGACAGAACATGACAGCGCAGAATACAGAGACACACCATGTATATGGATACATGGAACGTTATTATAGCCATTTTATAAGCGTTATAGGCACCTGAAGTGGCCACAAGGGAGCTGTAGTAATCTCTAGCAGAAACTAAAATTGATAGGGTATAATTAATGCAAAATGCAAGGCAGATAAAGAAGTCTGGAAAAGCCCTTCCTCTTGGGAAAGACACGCTCCCATCTAAGCTAGGCTAGTGCACATATGCTGAACTGCAGAAAGAAACCCACCTGCTACATGCTCCCATGAGACCATGACATAATTAATGACTCAAAAACAAAGAACTGAAAATCCAGTGTTCTGGGGTCTATTCAGCATTGTTTGCAGAAGAGACTCATCTCACCAGAAGTTACTCATCCAAGCCTCAGTTAGTCAACCTAGGCTCTCTTTATAGTCAGTGAAGTCCTCTAACGAACTGGTACCACCAGCAGGTCTCGTGTCTTACATGTTTGTTCTAGGTCACAGGATGAACAGCTGCAGTGGTCTGAACTGGAAGACTACTGTGCATTGAGGAGTTAGCAATCCATCTAACAGTTGACCTGAGTGGGCATTTTGCTGCTATACTTTGCTGCACCGTGTTGGGCAGTGCTGCACATATAAATTGGCCTTCAGGCCTGTGCTGTGCTGCACTTATCACTTGGCTGCAGAATAAACTTTGCCGGTTAATCATAACAGAGGAGCCTGCAAGCAGCTCCCACTTGGCATTGGCAATTATGCCACCTGTGTGTCCTTGTCCTTATCTTGAAGCAAAGCAGCATGTTCTCAGGCAAACATCCTTTTGCTTGACAGTAGAAATGATAAATGGAATTGTTTACTTCTAAGAAAATCCTATCAGAGCGCTAAAGACCATAATGCCAACGAACCTTAGCACAGATGGGATCAAGTGCAGCATGCCATTCTGTGACTAGAGGTCCATCTGATGCTGCACAACGCTAGGTTCCTAGCATCTGATGGGACGTAAGTGCCACAAAAATGATGAAGGGACTAGAGTATTTTTCCTGTGAGGAAAGGCTGAGAGAGCTGGGACTGTTCAGCCTGGAGAAGGGAAGGCTCAGGGGGATCTCATCAATGTACACAAATACCTGAAGGGAGGGTGCAAAGAAGGAGGAGCCAGGCTCTTCTCAGTGGTGCCCTGTCCTCTGACAGGATCAGAGCCAATAGGCACAAACTGAAACATAAGAGATGTCATCTTACCATCAGGAAACAATTTTTTCACTGTGAGGGTGATCAAACATTGGAACAAGTTGCCCAGAGAGGTTGTGGAGTCTCAATCTTTGGAGATATTCAAAAGCCATTGGACATGGTCCTGGGCAAACAGCTCTTGGTGGCCCTGCTTGAGTACAGGGGTTGGACCAGATGACCTCCAGAGGTCCCTTCCAGCCTCAACCATTCTGTGATTTTGTGATTATCTATGCTATAAACTTATTCCTTATCTCTAATAAAAGGAATTTTAATTAATGCATTACAGAGTTCCAATACCTTTCTTACTGGGACTGACCATGAACAGTTTCATTGGCACACTGCAACAGTGAATCACCCTCCAGAAGCACACAGTTTACTCATTATAAAGCTCACACAAGGATGTCTAACTTTTAGCTGCCTAAATGAACATAGATAAATTCTACCTTTGGTGCATGAGTTGACAGTGTATTGTTTTAACTTGTTGGGGGTGGGGGTTGAACACTTGCATACGAAAATAGCTAATAGTCTTTTGTCTGGAAGGCGGGTAGTTACTAGTGACTACTGCATTGTCTCCAAGAAATGCAGAACAGAATCACCATGCTGAATAAAACTTACGTTTACCTTGGAAACCACAGTGAGTTGGAGGAAGGACAGAAGGTGAGATCCTCAGCCTGCAGGCAGGCAAACACGGGACTAGACCCTAAGACGTGTCTGAGCGAGCAGACCATGGGAAGGCTGGGAGAGGGCTGAAGGTTCAGTTCACCTTGGAGCTGGGACACAGCTGGGCAGGCAAAAGGCAGAGCCTATAGTGTATGGGAAGGACTACTACCTTCTTCTCAAGAGAGAGGTGTTGGCTGTGTCTGCTATGTGGATTTAAAAGCACAGGGCACTGTAATGAGAGTTTCTGATTGAAAACTGTAGTAAGCAGAAGGAGAAAGGGAAGATTATACTGTTGTTATTAGAGCTTTCAGTTGTCCTCCCCTCACAAAGGCCATCGTCCTTTCAGTCTTTTCATATCAAGCTTTTTATGTCAGGCAGGTTTTGCAGTTTATTTTCCCCAGTGCTTTCCAGTGTTACGTAGCCAAGTTGCTTCTCATAATTTGATACGCATAAGGCATTTGAAGCATGCTTTTTGACATTCCTAGGTAAAATATTATTGAAATAGTAAACATTTTCCATTCTGTTCATCTGTCGAAGATCCTTTGCTGCACAGTTGCAATGTAGGGCATTAAGCTGGAGGTAACTGCTCAAGCTGGACGCGGTAATGGCACTTCTCTGCAGAAACTAGGTCATGTAAATGCAACCACCAGACTATTCCCTAAGAGGCGAGTTTGTCCATACCACTGCTAAGTTACACAGCGATCTCAGCTAACCTGTAGGTGAATTTGTTCCCCTGGCACTGCTACCAGAACTAAATTTTAAAGGCAAGCAAGCTGTTTATCTCAGCAAAATGAACCTATTGCAGATTAAATAGACTGTCAGTTGCTTTGCTGGATGGATCCTGTAAATACCAGCCACGTACTCAGTTCTTATAATCTCTTTAGTGACTTCATATTTATGAAATGTTTGTCAAGCTTAAACTGACAGTTTCAAAGCCTAGTTTTCCTGGCTTTTAAATAAAGTTCCATAAAGAGCCTGGCACATACATGGATGCCTGGAAAAGTGGTACAGGCAACATGTAATTATCGGTGTTGGTGAATGGAGTCAAATCCAGTTGGTGGCCGGTCACGAGTGATGTTCCCCAGGGCTCAGTGTTGGGGCCAGTCCTGTTCAATATCTTCATTGATGATCTGGATGAGGGGATTGAGTGCACCCTCAGCAAGTTTGCAGACAACACCAAGTTGAGTGGAAGTGTCGATCTGCTGGAGGGTAGGAAGGCCCTGCAGAGGGACCTGGACAGGCTGGATCGGTGGGCCGGGGCCAACTGTATGAGAGTCAACAAGGCTCACTGCCAGGTCCTGCACTTGGGTCACAACAACCCCATGCAACGCTACAGGCTTGGAGAGGAGCGGCTGGAGAGCTGTCTGGCGGGAAAGGACCTGGGGGTGTTGGTCAACAGATGGCTGAATATGAGCTGGCAGTTTGCCCAGGTGGCCAAGAAGGCCAACGGCATCCTGGCTTGCATCAGGAATAGTGTGGCCAGCAGGACCAGGGAAGCGATCGTCCCCCTGTACTCAGCACTGGTGAGGCTGCACCTTGAGTACTGTGTTCAGTGTTGGGCCCCTCACTACAAGAAGGACATCGAGGTGCTGGAGTGTGTCAAGAGAAGGGCAACGAAGCTGGTGAAGGGTCTGGAGCACAAGTTTTATGAGGAGCAGCTGAGGGAACTGGGGTTGTTTAGTCTGGAGAAAAAGAAGCTGAGGGGAGACCTTCTTGCTCTCTACAACTACCTGAGAGGTGGTTGTAGCGAGAGGGGGTCAGTCTCTTCTCCCAAGTAACAAGCGATAGGATGAGAGGAAATGGCCTCAAGCTGTGCCAGGGGAAGTTTAGGTTGGATATTAGGAAAAACTTCTTCACCGAAAGGGTAGTCAGGCACTGGAACAGGCTGCCCAGGGAAGTGGTTGAGTCCCCATCCCTGAAGGTATTTAAAAGAACAGTAGACGTGGTGCTCGAGGACATGGTTTAGTGATGGACTTGGCAGTGATAAGTTAACGGTTGGACTCGATGATCTTAAGGGTCTTTTCCAACCTTAATGATTCTATGAATGAGGACTTTTGATTTCAAAATCCCATCAAAAGAAGCAAGTGGAGGGTGGAAGCATTGCAAGCTCATGCTGGCAAGAACATGGTGTCCAAAATATGTCACAAAACACAGAGCAGCTGATTGCCAGAGACGCTAGTAGAAATATTCCTGCAACTGGGCATCTTCGTGGACAAAAACTTAGTTCTTCTGTAACATTGAGGAAAACATCTCAAAAGAACATAAATGGAGGAAGTTCTGCATATTAGTGACACCCGCTTTTGTGCAGGAGCCAAAGCAAGATTTATGTGCTTACTACCGAAGCAATATTCAAAATAGGAGGGATGCTGCTTTGATTACAAGAATGAATTTCACCTTTTAGTTGCATACATATGGTATTTAATCAGCCATGCAGCTGACAGCACTTTATACCTCTGTGTACCTGTGATTTGGTAGGAATGCAATGAGTTATGAATGGATCTTAATCCTCTGAACATTCAAGTTTTTTTATGGATCACAAATAAAAGGGACTTGGCTTGCACCAAGTTAAGCAACCACATTGTACTTTAAGTGAGCAATCTCCATGAGTGTGGAGAATGAATTCTCTCCATCCGTCTCTACAGAAGGTGGTAATAACAGAACCTGCTTCAACTGAAAAGACCAACAGTAGTTAACAGACAGTACTGAAATCTCTGTATCAAATCAAGCCTGGACTTCCCTGGGGATTCAAGCTTGTCCACAAGAGTCTTCATTTGTATCAAGTGTGGTACTGGCTTCTGTGCTTCACACAACTGCCCGCTAGGAAATATAGTCTCTATATGGAGTAAAGTTGAGTATGTAACGACACAACTCAATTCCTCACCCACATTTAGTCCTCTTGGTATCTCCCATAGCCACAGCTTGCTCCAGACAGGCCCCCAGTCTGAAGGGACTGAGGGACCAAAACACTAGAGCATGCTGAAGTCCTTCACAAACACCAGTTCAGCTGCAGCCTTTAAGACCAGTGTTGGATTTATGTAAATACATTTTAAATTTAAACTAAACTCCAATGCAGCAAGCTGACTAAAGCCTTCAGTCTGGGATTTCTGCAACTCTTTGCCTAATAACAGAAAAGACTTGTAAGCTGTGCTTTAATTAGCTGACTCTTGTGTCTGGCCAGTAAGGAAGGCACCTTGTGTGGCTTGAGAGAGAGTAGCAGCTAATCCATAAAGCCATTTTCCACCTCTGACTATTAGTGTAGATGAATCTTGTTCACCAAGAGGTACTGTCATTACTTGTGATCAGTCAGCACATAGACCTAATTGAAAACCTTCATACTTTACAGCTGGGAGCGAGCCTTCAGTGGAAACAGAGAGGTCTCCCAGTGATCTTGGCAGGCAAAGCTTCACATAACCTACAGGGCAGCAAGATGAGAACCTTTCTGTTCTAGGTGAGACAAGACAAGACAAGACTTCCTTCAATCAGGAAGAAGAAGTACAAGCACTTCTATACGAGTCCCAGTAAAATGAAATGGGAAAAGCTGTGCCCTGCTGAGGGGATAGCCTAACAGCCCTCCCAGATGCAAGGCCACACTTTTTAATGAACAGCAGAATACTGAGTTAACCTGTCCTGAATTGATTCATTTCAAAAAAGAAAAAGGAAGATACAAAGTAGCAGCCAATTTTTTAAAGCAAATCTATATCAAAACAGTATGCATAACTGAAGTATGCTATGTTATGCTTTCTGTTAACGCTATCTACCACAGACCTTTTTCTCATCTGTCAGATAAGCGGTGAACTTTGGAAATACACATATTTAAAAGGAGCACCATGAACTTGATAACAATGACAGAGAGATGCAATGTGCAAGGGAGTAGATATCTATATAGCATGACATGAACTGATGACAAAGTACTGAAGGAACAAGTCAATGTGGTGGTGTACTACAGCAAAATGCTGAAGGGCAATGACAGTTGCTAGTACAGTGTTGGCATGTGCAGTCAGACTACAGTTTAACTCCAGCTGACCCAACTAAAGGGTTCATAATTAAAGACAGAGCAGTATGAGCTGACAAGAAATTAGGATGTGCAAAATACAACATAGCATAGAGACAGCTGAGCCAATCTAAATGAGATGAGGCAACAGGGCTTGCACAGGCATATTTGCACAGCTCTTCATTTGGGCTACTTCTCTAACAGACAACAAGCTAACGAGAAAGCAGTCTAATACAGAAGAACCACATATATACATAGTATATATGCACATACTTTCATATGTAATATAGGGTATCTGAAAGTGAACACTACCTAAACAATTTAATCTTGGAAAATTGTTATGTGCTGGGTTTGGCTGGGATAGAGTTTATTTTCTTCATAGTAGCTTGTATGGGGCTATGTCTTGGAGCTGTGCTGAAAACAGTGTTGATAACACAAGGATGTTTTGGTTAGTGCTGAGCAGTGCTTACACAAAGTCAAGGCCTTTTCTGCTTCTCACCCCACCCCACCAGCGAGGAGGCTGGGGGTGCACAAGCAGTTGGGAGGGGACACAGCTGGAACAGCTGACCCCAACTGACCAAAGGGATATCCCACACCATATGACGTCATGCTCAGCAAATAAAGCTGGAGAAGAAGAAGGAAGGGGGGGACGTTTGGAGTGATGGCGTTTTGTCTTCCTAAGTAACTGCTACGTGTGATGGAGCCCTGCTTTCCTGGAGATGGCTGAACACCTGCCTGCCGATGGGAAGGAGTGAATGAATTCCTTGCTTTGCTTTGCTTGTGCGGGCGGCTTTTGCTTTACCTATTAAACTGTCTTTATCTCAACCCACGAGTTTTCTCACTTTTACTCTTCCGATTCTCTTCCTCCACCCCATAGTGAGGGGAGTGAGCGAGCGCCTGTGTGGGGATTAGCTGTCAGCTGGGGTTAAACCACAACAGGTAATCAAGAATTGTCTTAGGAAACAACACATTTTAATGACAGTGACCACTACTACCTACCTCCATGCTTAAGATAACATTTGAATCACACTATAATCTTTAAAGTTTCATGTGTTTATAATGTAAAAATTACTTTTATTTTATCACTTTATTATTTATAGCACTTAGAACTGAAATACTCTTGCTTGGTTTCATCCACATGATGAATATCTTTGGACTACTTGAGGCAAATCACATCAGACGTTTGGATTACTCTATAGAGCTAAGGAGTGGAAATATATCTTCGTAGCTGATGCAATTTTGTTTAGTAGCCAAGGATATTTTTAGAACACAGAAAGAAAAACACCAGACAGGAAAAGACTTGTAAAGGAACCCCACATAAAATACCAGAAACAGAACAGACGTAGGCAAAACCAAACAGCTTAGGAGGGCCAGATAAACCTTTAAACTGTTATGTTCCATACTGTCCTAGCATTAATAAGACGACAGCAAGATATAGGTATATAGATCTTAAATGATGAAGAACAAACAACATTTGGTACTAGTGCATCTTTGGTTGCCTCCATTTCAGCATCTGACAAGCCTGGCACTGAAGGAAAGAAATATTAGAGATCTAGTTGAATGAGCAATAGAAAGAGAGAGAGAATACAGAATTGGACCATCCCTGTAACCGCTGAGAAAGTGATCAGGGTTGGTCTTCTACTAGAATGGCACACAGAATTACAGAGAAACTATGCATACTACTGGAGAAACACGCCCCTCTCACAAAAATACCCAAGTTACAGAAGCAAGCAAGCTGGAGAGGAAAAACAGTAACAATGGACGAGGAGAAAAAAGTACAGTGGATTAAGAATTACTCTGAGCTCTATGAATGTGAATCAGTGAATCAGTCCTCAAGAAAGACAGAGAAAATGGTGATGGACGTTTTAGATACGTGCTGTGCTAGGAAGACTCAAGAGTCTTGATAGAAGGTTATGGAACCAACAGAGATTGCATGAGACAGACCTCCATGCAAATAGGACAATAAGACACAGCTGGCAGAAAATTATTAATAGTTTATATCAATAACCCAGTGGTGATTACAGCTTTACTGCGGCTTTATGCTGCAGAGACATTGAGGAATATTCCTATGGTGTTGTCAAGGTAACCTGCAAGTATGTAGGTGTGCAATTCTGCTGGCGTTTATATCCAATGAGGGAGAACTAAGGAAATGAGAGCCAACGTGCAGAATCTGTTTCCTTACAACTGAAAAAGCTGAGACTTTTAGTTGAGCATGAAGAACTGGAGTAAATGTTAGGAGGAATTGTATGCTAGAGCTCACTAATTCCACAGAGATGGAGTCTGCTCCCATGTTTAAGACCAACAGAGTAGGAACAGGGCACAGTCCCGTGAAATCAGGCTACCTTCAGATACACTGCTGATATACTATGAAAGGATTGACTACTTCATTAATTCCCCAAGTGCTACATATACATCTTGTGGTCATATCTTTAGCATCAGTACTCATGCTACCCACTACATATTTTTGTTAACTATTTATTATTTAAAATAATGTTTCTGAATTCTGATTTGAATCATGATTCCTTACCAACTAGAGCACCCACAAGAATTTATTTTTTCATTCATGCTGCCTTCCTGACCAGTTAATTAAGAGGAATGCAAAGAGGTGGTAACACAAATGAATTGTACTTTGCAAAAGAGAGACAGAGAAGTAGAAGAAGGGGTAAGAGCACACACTCTGCCAGTTACTGAGGCTCCAATGAGATGTGACAACTTGTTGAGCTGTGACCAGTTCCTAGCACTGATCCATCCTTGAAAACAAGCTGCTTTTGGCACCAATATGATGCTGGACTGCTTAAAGCCTCTTAAAGCCTCCCTCTCTTCTGCCTACCCTCCTCTTTTACAGGCCTGTCACAGACAGCGGCAGAGCCACACTCACAGAAGTGCCTGGGCTTCTCTCTCTCTGCCCCCCAAAAGGGCAGTTTGCCCCATCAGCATCCACCAGAACTGTGACTGATTAAGGACAAATTCTGCATGGCCTGGCCCTATATAAGGGGAGAAAAAAAAAAAATCTCACAATGATTCACAGAGGTAAAATCTAAAAAAAAAAGCAGTATAATGACGCTGAGCAATCTAAAAAGATAAAAAAGATAGGGACTCTTAAGGCTCTGTTTTAAAGCCTAAATACTGCTAAGTAAAGCTAACTACAAAGTGTTTGCAGTGCTGATGAAATTTGGAGCACATAATGAGATAATTCACTTTTTAATAAATCATACTTCTGTGTGTAACTTTTGAACTCAGCAAAGACACATGATTTCCCACACATTTCTGGAATACTATGGTGGAACATCACAAACAGAGATGAAAAAAATAATCTTTTCAGTGAGCTTCTATTCACTGTGGAGTATTTTGTTACGTAGTAGTCACTGTATTCTCCATCATCCACCATGTGCAGACGAGGTTCCTACATTTGACTCAAAAGACGCAAAGAGGGCTGATGCAGAATTAAATTCAGCCACAGGCACACAGCAGTAAGCCCCTACCAGGCTCAATGGTAACTGTGTCCACTCACGGAGAGCCGTCTCCCATGCCCTTAGACCAGAGACATAATGTATAGACTTAAACACAGTGATGTAATTCTAAACCACTGCTCTGACAGACATCTATCAATTCAAGAGCCTTCTGCTATACCACAGGTTTCACCTACCCACCAAACGAAAGGGTGAGGTAGGTTGAATCCAGGTGATCCTGTCCTACTACCTCCCAAATCCTCAGTTCGGAACATAAATTTTCCCTAAAGTTATGTTGAAATATATACATGGTGAAATGTAGGCAGGGCACTATCTTTTACAGTCTGCAGTTTTAGAATTATGTCTAAAAAAAAATAAAGAGAAGGTAATCCTGGCCAAGCAGCAATTTGCACAAGGTTAATAAGCAAAATGGTTGCACCAGCAGGAACTTCCAAAACAAGCTGCTTCAATTTCAGGACTTCAGAACAATTTACAAACCACTACAGAAATTCTAAATGTATTCTAGAGCCAGGGACAAACAAAAAAACCCCAACTGAATGTGTAATTTATTTAGACTATAAATAAATGAACTGTTAAAACATGCAGAAGTGGAATATAGGCAGAAATAAAACGCCTGGACCACATAAGGCAATCCACACAAAAGCCCTAAAAATCCAGCAGATCTGTTGCAGATCTGGTCCAGAGATGTATAAATTTCAATTTAAAACTGAATCTCCTTCAAGTCATTCTTAGTGTCTCAGACATTCATCTAAGACTCTGTAAGCCCAAAGAACAAACACACTGAGCAAAAAAGCAACTCAGGATCCTCAAGGTCATCCCAACGAACAAATCTGCCCTATACCCACCCCATCAGTCACATTCACCCACAAGCCCCTATAAGACCAAGTCTCACAGTCCCTTTCCAAATACAAGACACTTAGGAGTGACAGGCCACACTTGTGAGCCTACAGAACCCATACCGACACAGCTGAACTGTCCTCCAAAGTAGACTTCAAAATCTTCAGCCACAATCAAGGTGTAGCACTTTTGCAGAAGAGCCCTCTCTGTCACTCGCTGTTGCCCCGTTTACCCAGACACTTCTCTGTCCCTTGGGAAGGGAATACCTCTGTACTGCCTAAAAAACCCTCCAGGAGCAGAGAGCTTACACCACAGAGCTGAGCCATGGCAACGTCACTTAGATGTCCTGAAGACATAACAGCAGCACCCTGTCTCCTGGAGGATGCTATTAGGATGGACTGCATATGAGTGATACCTTCAGGGTACATGGCAAAGATGATATGCCAATCCCTACATGGCTTCAGTCACAGACGGCTGTAAAGATGCTGGTTGAATCTTCATTTCTGACCAAAAGTTTTGAAATGTTCCAAAGAAGAGGTCTGCTGGACAAACTTGCCCAGCACTGCAAAGTTAGGGGACACAGCTGACAAAGAACCATGTTTATGGAAATGAAACCCCAGCAGATGCGATTCAATCCCCTCAACCAGCACCTCGGCAAATCTGCTTGAACACAATGCAAGTGTGTTTGCTTTCACAGAATAAAGGGGACACAAGTAAAGGAGAAGGGCTGCAGGCAAGCCAGCCTCAGATATTGATCCGAGAAGGGGCTGGGATCACACAGAGGACATAAGTGGCTGAAACTCAAGATTTTCTACAAGAAAAAAATTCAGAATAGCTTTTGTTCTGCCTAAGAATAAAACGGATTTTAAGAATGTCCTGCACGATGGGAATTCTGAAATATTGTTTTGAAAAACATTTAATAAAGCATTTTGCTCCAAATTCCTGAATGAAACCCTCAAGTGGCTCAGAAAAATGACAATGGCTAGCAATAAATTATACATATATTTGAAAAAATTCTACATAAACATTCTTTGTTACCTTCACCTGCAGCAAGGAAAATCTACTCATCAGTTAATATTTTCCATTCAGCTTAATAGCTTGTACTTTTTAAACAAGACTACAAACTGTACCATGAATACTTTGTGTCCCCATGGGAAGAAATGAACTACAGAAAGCAATCAAAGATTCTCAGTGTTTGATTTTGCTTTTGCAAAACAACCCAGTTAGAAGTCTCTAAGGAGATATTCTAGAATCAATTGCATTAAATTATGTTCTGAGAGTCCAACAGCAAGTCAGAATACAAACGAAGCACAAAAAAGCCATGTTGCCTGTAGTGAAATGAGTACATATTATTAAAAAGACAATTTGCAGTTAATATTGGATTGGATTCTGGTCTTGTAGTGTAAAAGTTTAAGTTTTGAAAATTATTTTGAACAATTCAACATTTAGGAACGAAAACACTCTCACTTTTTGTGATCTTTGGTTTTAAAGTGAAATCAGAATTAAGATCTATTAGGTCTATTTCAAACTTGTTTTAGATTTTAGCCTGTTCCCATGATCCAAACCATCCAGGACTTTAGCCATCAGGGGAGCATACCCTCCATCACGAGGGTATGTGAGCCCTTTCCAATGACTGAAGATTTATATCACCAACGAGAAGGGATCTTTATTTTTTTAGTACTCTCCACACAGCTGAGGTTGTGCTTACCACCTTTTAACTCGGCTGTACGTATCACAGATTGAAAATGAGAAAAGCAGGGTCAAAATTCATGTAACCAGTAAAAAGGTATCACCTTGAGCAAAACACATACCTTTGTGGTATATAAAACATGTGCTGTGGAGGGGGTTTGTAGAGAACTCCTTCATACACAGGCCACAAACCACTTAAAATTCTGAAAAGCGAACTCTTTCCACAGCCATTGGGTCCAGTGATTAAAAGATTCATCCCCTCCTGGACCTACAACAGCAATGAAAATCCAAAGATGTTACTATGCCGTATATATGGCACAAGACAGTCTAAGACCCCTAGAGGGAGTTACATGAGCATTTACATCAAATTATCAACCCATTTCATCGATTACCTGCACATATTTATGCAACTATTCTGGAAACAGTGGCATTCGATACAATATATGGGCTGAAATAATGAAAATAATTTCTATAATGTATGAGTATTTCTATAAACTACACTGGTTATATCACAATGTCAATATACCACTGTCAGAATCAATTATTCTAATGCAGATTAGGTCCAAAGGTGTTAACAGCATACAGAGCAGTGCTATGTCCATCAGTGATATTAATTTAAGCTATGGAAGCCTGATCAAGTGATTTGGAAAGTTTACTTCATGTTGCCCTTTCCTGGTTAATTACCAGTGTTATTTTGGGTGTGATGCACTTGGTTTTATTCATTTGAATATTACCCTGTGTATGTATGAGTGTATATTTATGCATAATCACAATGTCACTGTCTATGCTTTAATAAATATATTGACTATGTTATATTTTCTGTTGTTTTTGTCTCTTGAGCCAAATGAGTAAATATAACTGCCTCCTTGACCATGAAGTTGTAATTTTACAAATCTGAAATTCCTTCACTGAAGCCATTGCAAGTTTTGCCATAGCTAGGACCCTGTCCTCCCAGTTGCTAATTCCAATATCAATAAGGGTGGCAAGAGGAACACTCTGCTTTAGCTAAATTAAAGAACCTGCTGGAATTATTCACATTAGTGTTCTGATAACTTCAACTACTTTTTAAAATAATAACATCTGCACTGGAACATAAGATGAGGATATATATGGGAGTAATTCAGTAAAGGTCATCCATTAAAATTGTGAGCAGGTACCGAGTGGTATCTGGAATAGCTTTTTAAAAACAATACAAGTTTTTAACGAGTAAAGACTCCACAGTTGGGTTTGTGAACTGTGCTGTCAACTATTAGTTAGTACTCCTCTTTGTGGTGATCAAGCAAAACTACAGACTCAATTTTTTTCACTGTTGCTGTGAACTCAGACTTTTAAAGGAGCCTATGTGAGTAAAGCATCCCAATTTCATTGAAATTAAGTAAAGATGGATACAGACTCCCATATACACCTTTGAAAATCTCAAGTTGGTTTTTCACCTGGCAACAGCACCAGAAATCCTCTCTTCTCTTTCTTTGAGCAGGACAAACTACATATGTCTGCCTCTATTGAGCTACTATGCCTACCTTTCTGGACTTCCCCTTTTATCCATATGCTCCTCCAAGTACTTAACATAAGGTACATGAATTCTGTGCTGTTTATGTTAATGTGATGGCAACAATCAGAAGATTCTTGCATATCATCTTACTTTGAAGTTTAGTCTGGAAACCACCACATCGCCATTCGGAGTAATAATAGGAACATTTTCACAAATAATTCCATGATCAACATCGATAACTTTCCCTAGAAAGAAAAAAAAAGTAATCTTAATTAGAGTTTGTGAAACCTTCCATTAAGCAATGATATGTGACCATCTCTGTGCACGGCTGAGAAGTATAAACTGGTGAGTTTCAAACAACTTTTTTATGTGCTCCAGGTTCCCCTAGTGGAAAATCTGGATAATAAATCTTAGCTAGTCAGAAAGACACTGTCAGCAGTAGCCAGGAGTGTGCAATGAATCCTAAATTTGATCATAAATGTAATGCACAATATACATCATAAATATATAATGCACTATAAAGACATGTTTATTCACATCCTACCTGTATTTACTGTATTTTGTTTTAAATAGGTGGTCAATATCAACCAGTAAAGAAGTCCGAGGGCAGCCTTAGCCACAGGCAGACCAGTTCACCTTCTCTTGAGGATTTAATTAGAAAGTGGAATCTACTTTCACTGCCATCTTTGAAACTCGTAGCCCAGTTCAGTCTCCTCCAGCAACGAGGGCAAAGGAGAAAACATTTAATGGCTTGCTTCCATCTCTATTTGAAGCCACAGACACCGTAAAAGTGTCTTGTAAGTATTTGCGGAAACCCATATAACATTTCACTCCAGTAGCTACACTTACTATGTGGATTTCTGGCAAATTTAAATATACAATCTCAATCGGACATTTGGATACTCTGTAACACAAGGACTTTGAAATAAATTCAAAAGTGAAACCAACTCTAACTTCTCAGTTGCCTGTTAATGGGCTTCTTTAACAGAACCCAAACAGCTGCACTCCTAGGCAAATATCAGAAGTTACCTTGACAGACAAGATGCAAAGGAAAGATTTCTCTTTGTATTAGAAGGCTGCTTATTTTATAGCTTCGACTAATCTGAACAAAGAAAAATGGAACTAAGGAAAAGTTGAGTTTATTACAAAAGGATCTGGTAGCATTTCCTTCAGTTAAGGTTAGTTTTACATTTTCCATTAAGAGGTTCTTTGTTCAATTGCTTCTGACTTTGACAAATTATAACAACCTGGGCAAAAATTTCTGTGCCATGTATCAGCCCAAGCATTCTTTGTTTCCTAAAATAAATTTTATTTAAAACAGTTCTGTGGTGTCCAACATGAGATTATGGAAAACAAAAGTGTTTTGCTGTTAAAAAAACATTATTGCAGCCTTCTCATCACACTGAGGCTCTATTGCCTTCAGACTCCTACAAAGGCACTTGATATGCAACTGGGAGATCAACCACACCACACCAGGCATGTGTTTTTGCTGGGTTCACAAAAATGCTAACAAATTTGGCCAAGACATACTTTTGTGAAAAAGGGTCATACCAGTCACTCCAACCACATGAATACTTGTGAAGGACTTGGCATTCATCTGACTACATCTCCACAGAAAATTATTCTATTTCAACTTTAAAATTCTGAATTATTAGATACACTATGTATAAGGCAATATTATTATCTGTTAAAAATATTCTGATAATTTTCATATTTTCACAATGATCTTATTGACAACAGTAAGTGCAAGGCACAAAACAGACATCCCTTAGTTACATAAACTTATATTGGATGATTCAAAAGGAAATAAGTAGTATATGTTCAAAGAGCCTTTGCAGAAGCTGCATATTAAGATTTTTCTTTTCCAACAATGCAGACTCATATACATATGTGAGCATGTGTACTTTTATCCACACACAAACCCACTCTTCAGGAATTTCTGAAGTATCAAGACCAAAAGAAAGGCTGAAAAACAGTATTACAATGGGACTTGTCATAAAAAGCGTGGAGCCCGTGGCCTAGATTCATCTGGCCTAAATTCTACTTAAGTCCTTGAGCACAATGCTTGGTATTGGCTAGCTGCCTCTGAGAGCCTACAACCACTCAGGAGCAAACGCTAGACACCACGACTTAGGAGGAATTCAGGCTGGATGAAATGTGTGACTGTAGTGGAATCAAATCTTGGGAAAAGGCTGCAGAGAAAAAAGGAGTGGGGTATAAGTATACTAGACCAAAAGGGAACGTGAACAGCATGCTTGCATATCTCAACTGCATTTGGTTTTGTTTTTAAAACAGTTACCTAAAAAGAGCCCACAAATTACTTTGTTGCTCCAGGAACTACAAACCTTTTCTCATGTAGGTGACAAAAGGTAACAGTTATAAAATGCCATTTCTTTTCATGTCAGCCAAATACTACCAAGATGTACAAGATTAAGACATCAGCTATTTCCACAGCTATCCGCCATGCTACATCAGACTTTGGTATGAAGAACCTTGTCAGAGGACCTTTGAGAAATCTGTGCTGAAGGGCAGCACTGTTGAAACTGTTGAAAGAAGTTATTTCACAAAGAGCACTTTGGTGCCTTCGGGTCTACTGAGGTTTAAGTTTTCAGAAGGCAAAGGGGGGGAATGAGGCTTTTCAACACCACAGAGGGGAGAAGCAGGAGGGGTCTGTTGGGAAAATTCGGAAAAGCCCATTGCAAAAGCTGCCTTTAAATACCTCAGACAGAAGCTGGACGCAAGAGGAAGAGCGAGGTGGCACATAATGGAGCGTGATAAGAAATGGATGTACATAGAAAATGCTTTGGGGAGGGTGGAGACAGAAGGATAGTGGCACCAGAAAGTTACAGGATAGGGACAGGGGGGATAAGGTGTATATTGATCAGATCATTTGGGAGGTGAGGGGAAGGGTAAAGTTGTCAGCCCATTTTCAGTTGAAAATTCCCATTAAATTATGGAAAAATGAGCACATTTTGTGAGTCTCACAAAACGAGGCTGACTTTTAGTTGCTGAAAACAAAGTAGTATTTTTGTCAAAAACTACTGAACCAATCTGTCTTTCCCTCCTACTCCAAACCAAATAACGTGGTGTTTGAAGATGAAAATGTTAGAGTCTCAGTTTTCTGAAAAAAATTAAGTGTCTGAGGAAAGCAGGCACTGTCCGTATAAGAATAATAATACCACCATCACCATAATAGTATAGTTGAAATGCCTTTTTCATTGAAAGTTTTCACAGAAAACATTTGAGCAATTTTGTGTTATTAGAAAAGCACTGCATAAGCACAGAGTTACAAAATAGCAGGACATTACAATCGAAGGCAACGGGGTCTCTGGGGTATTAAGGCTGAGAGGCTGATTTGTTGTAGAAACAAAACCTCTGTTCACCTCCTGTCCCCCTGCACCGGCCCCACACACAGGGAAATACATACAAATATGAATTAATTACCTTTGATTTCTAAGGGCCCATCAATGTGTAATTCTGCTTTATCTTCATTCTTGCTGTTGTTATCAGACCCTTGAATAACAGCAGTTCTTTTGTAGATGCCTCTCTTCACCTCGTCAAAGACTGAAAACATGTTGTAGACACGGGCAGTGTAGCCTGCTAGCTCAGTAACCTGAGAAAGAGCAAATGCCTCATTTCAGTTATACTTCACAAATTCTATAAACAAAATGTTTGGCCAGAGATTGATGAAAAATATTCCCAGCTATTCTGAGTCAGTATTTCTCAAATGCTACTCTGGAAGGATCGACGATGCATCTTTCGACACCTGTCAATTTTCATTCCTTGAGATTCTGTGCTAACCCATATGCCACCCACAGCTCCTACCAGCCAGCAGAGACTGTTTGAGGGGGACAGATTTCAGTCCATGTAAGCTATGATAGCTCCAGTAAATGAGGAGGTTGCAGGGACTGCTCTTTTCCGTGGATCAGTAGAGTCTTCAACCAGCAGAGAATAGCTATTAGCATATCTGAAAATACAGAGCCTATCGTACAAGAGAAAAACAAAATCTCTCCATTTGCCAGCAAAATAAAGGTCCACAGAAGTGAGGAAAATTGGCATCTATAATTATTTATGTTTACTTCCCTGTATTCCCAAAACCTCCTGTGGGAAATGTGTGCCTTCCTCTATAAAACAGGCAGCACCAGGACATCCTAATCTAAAATACGGTACAAAAAAGAATTGGCTGTTCTGTCAACTGCATGCTAGAGTACCAGAGCTAAATCTGACACCTTGGCTTAGAACTGGGCACATTTAAGATGGTGAGGTCTCTTAAAAGGCTCTCTCTTTTTTTTTGATCCTTTTATCACAATTTCCACCTGGTGAAGACAGAAACAACAGATCCCTGGACCTGATAACTTCCCATTCGTGGGCAGTGACACTACCAAGAGCTCCCAAAGAACTGCCTCCATCTGCTGGAAGCAAAGAATTAAATCTGGGCATCTTATTATAAATGTATTATTAGATGTTTTTAAAGGATGAATTTTCATATTAATGCAGAAAGCAAGACAAGAATAGCAAGAGAATAAGTTCAAGATTATAAAATCATTAGCTTGCTGTGGTTAAACACACACACCTCATTATTGAGTTCACCTGCTATAGGCGTACCTAGTTCCAATATAAAATCCTCTATAAATTTCACTATTTGTGCCAGATTCAGAAGTGAGTGCTAGTTCTGGCCATACTGCCATCACTCCACTGGAGGTTAACAAGCATACAATGTCTTGAAAAACTCAGTTTAAAAAGAGTAATCACTCAATGTTTCAACTCCAACAGCTGTACGTTGTTTTGCACTACTGGTAATTGCATTAACAGCTGTGAAAAGTATTGGGCTAACAGTGCTTGAGGCAGTAGGCAGCACACAGGAGCTGTAACATCATTCTCCACACTGGAGCCTTCCTAGCAATTTCAGCAGGAGCTCGTGCCAGGACTGAGTGCTCCACACAGCGTCGGCAGTGGCATGTGAGAGAATCCTGCCGGCATGAGTGGCAGATGGAGAGAATCCTGCCCGTGATGAACGGAACTTGTACCAATTGTGCCCCAGAAGAAACATAACTTGTAGTAAGTTTCTAAACCATGACCGTACAAACTCGCTTGTCAAAACACTTAATACTACCATCTAAACTATTGACCTGCAAAGAAAAGTTGAGCCCACCTCATCTGCACACTGAATTACACTGACTGGAAGGAGGCTGCTTTCGTGGATCAGGTGGATAAGAACAGGAACTTCACTACCACTTGAAGTGGACTGAAGTACACTGTCCTTTGGAAACTGCCTGAATCATGAAATGGGAATGACAATGTGGTTAAAGTACTGCAGTGTCTCTTGAAGAGAAGTATAAATGTAAAATTAAGATGGAAATTCATAAAACTGGTCTTTGACCTCATGCTGTCCGGATTAAAATCTCACCATGTTACAAATAAAGCGAGTTTGTTCAGTTGTTCCTACTACTTTGTGGATACTTTTGTTTCCAAAAAATAAACCCACAATGTTTATAAATCCCCACGTACATTATATAAATGACTTAAATGTTGAAAATAAAATAGAAATGACATCAGTGTATAATAGGTTATCTGGCAGTATCTTTAGAGCAGAGGCCAAGCAGGGAAACAGCTAAAGGAGCATAGGTCAAAATCGCAGTCCATTAGAAGAACTCCTTCTGAAAAAAGCGCAGACTCTGGCTTTATCAGAGTCCATATCTGAAGGCACCAAGCTACCCCTCCTCCTGCTATTTACAAAGCTGTAGCTATTATGGCTACATTCCAAGTAACGGAATCCACAGACTTTGATTAGCTGCCTAGCTAATGTGTGCCTCCTCGCACTGCACTGGGAAAAGGGGACCCCACCAAAGGGACGAGCAAAAACCAATTAACAAATAAAGAACCGACATTCAGAAGGAAATGTTGAGAAGAATAACAGCGCTGCCTCACTTTTCTTTTGCTTAACAGCCGGCACCTAGAGAAACACCCAAGAGAGACCACAGATGAAAGCCGAACTTTAATGGAATTTGGGTAAGGACCTGAAACAACATCTCTGATCTTCCAGACGAACATCCCGTACTTCTAGACTATCTGCTGTCCCAAGGTGGACTTTTTCCTGCTAAAATTTCTCTACTTTGCAAAATTACTTACAACTTAACAGGTTCACAGGACACTGAAAACAGCCCTACAGTTTAGGAGGCCAGGAAATACATATTCAATTCTCTCTGTGTTTCATACAAAACACGACACTTCCAACAGAAGAGTCCCAACACATTGGAGGTGGGCAGCCTGATTTCAGGTCTGTGCTCCAAACAGAGGAGGAATTTGAACCTTTATCACTCACATTCCAGGAACTTCTATTGCTCTCTGATGGCACCTGAACACAGGTATTAAAAATGACATTTACATGTTGCACCATACTGGCAGCTGTGCACTTTAGACACTTTGTGGACTTAACTCTACAGATCAAACTATCAGTTCAAAGATCTCCGTGGATTTAGCTGTAATAGAATTTGCCTTTAAAAATTGCACTTTTTTTTTTTTTTTTTACATTTTGTATTAAATGTAAATTCTGTTTCTCTTTTTTTTCCTCTTTGTTTCCTGTATGACAGATGTACAGTACCTCTTTGTACGAAGACATAATCCTTTCAATAGCATCTGCTCCAGAGATCAGCAAGTTTCGTGATGTAGTAAAAGCTTCTGTTCTTTCACTAACCATTGCCTGTTTCTGGCCATCTTCCAATTCTAAAAGTAAAAAAAGTTTTCTGTTAAAATATTCTTCTGAAAATTATCTCTACAAATTAAATTATGATTAGAATGTGAGCCATTATAGAGCAGCTTTTAAATTAAGAAAAAGTTAACTCTACAAAGACAACTTTTCAAAAAGAATTGGCGAATGTAACTAGCATAGATAGCTTGGTAACAAAGAATAAGTGGGCGTATACAGAATTCACCTTCTCATGCAAAACATCCTATTCTTTTATACTATTTGTCTACCTAGACAATTTTCCTTTTAATATATCGTTATTCAACCTAAATTTTTCAAAATATGAAAAAAGTGAAACCTAAGCAATGATCTGAAACAGATTTTTAATGGCATTTTTACTACTTCCGCAATTATTCATCTTCAGCCTTACTTATTTACTGACTTCATGTAAAAGGAAACACTCATATTGATGGAAATTTGGCAACATGATTTTATTTCTATAAGAAAGCAATAAGCTTTTTTATTATCAAAGGCAGGGTTTAAGTAGGATACCTCTCTTTCACAACACAGTTTCTCTCTGCATCTGACCCCAGAACAAAGTTGTGATGCTTTGTTTATGACACTGCATCCTATTAGCAAGAAAACTCTTGCTCCAAAGAAAGGCGTTGCCTCATAAGAACATGTCAGCAGCAACAGGCAAGGAGAAAACAGCAGCAGAAATTATAGAAGATACGTGAGAAATAAATGTTTACATTTAACATATCTACATATACTCTTGCTACCACGTCACCTACAGATTCATACAGCATAGTCAACGTGCAATGTTTGCTTTTTGAAGGAATCAAGATTTAAAAAGAAGTGGCTGAATATTTTAAGACTGAATGTTGTTTCAGTGTTAATAGTTGCATCTACAAAAAAGAAGACAACAATGCATAGTAAACCACTCAAAGATTTTTCACATACAAGATTTAGAGTGAAAGGTCTCAAGGGTTTTCTGCATCATATAACTTTATATATATCTTTATATATTGCTTAAGTCTGTTGCAGAATGGGTCTGGATATTACTTTTTTTTAAGTTTGTAAAGTTATTTTAAAGTTTCTTTTTTAAGCTAAGCTGCTGCTAGGCATCAGGCTAGGTAGGGTAATAGGTGGATCCAGTGTGGCAACTCCTGTATTAGCAATTATTATTAACATCTTCTGTGATGTTTGCACAGTGCTTATGGTCAAGAAAAGCTAGGAGGAATTCCCTGCAGGTGTGATGTGACTGTAAATTTTATGGGCTAAGTCAAGCGATGCAAGAGTACAGCAAACAATGGTTTTTTTACTTCGTAAGTAACTGTCTCACTTCCCTGGCAAGATCAGATTCCAGAAATCTGGTGTCTAGAAATCTACATACAGTACCAAAGCCAGATGTATCTTTCTGTCTTTATTAGTTAAATCTAAATGTTATTTTGTTTTCATTTACACATCCATAAAGGTATCCCTACAGAATTGCATCTGAATCACTGAAATACACTATGGATAATTTAGGAAAAACTTTTTTTAAATTCTTACATCATAATTTTGCATATATATATACACACACACTATTTATATGTTACTCTTTCTGGCCTCAGATGTTTTTAATAACAATTTTAATTAATTGAGATACCTGCTCAAATTTTTTAGCTTCAATTACACAACATCAGTACACTGTCAACTAGCTGTATGTAATCTAGCAACCTGAAACACGAGGCATGTTGTTTTTTTTTTTTTAAAAAAAGACAGAAAACCTCTTGCAAAGGGAGAGATTACAAAACTCTTGCTCATGTAGTTCTCACTTATTTTAAAAAGTCATTTCCACTCCAAGAAGAATAAACTTAGGGGACAGAGAGAATTCATTTAATTCATTAGTAAAAACTAAATTGAAATTTGTTTCTTACTTCTCAGAGAACCAATTTCTGCCGCTCTTGTTGGGATTACAGCCCATGTTATATAGAACCACCAAAACTAAATCATTTAGGAATCAGCTATGATTTAACTGCACTAATGCAACATTCCTTCTGTATGTAAATGCAGAATTTACTGACGGCTGCTTCCAGCACCCAGGCTAGCTCATCTAGCAAGAGTTTAGAGATCTCTACAAACCACTGCATTGATCATTTTAGGCATACTTCTAGGGTTATTTAAAAAACTAAAATTATATAGAGCTTATGAGCATTTCACCATTCCAAACACAAGCTCTTATATTACATGCCTAACCCACCAAGATTACTTTTCTTGAACTTTTCGTCCAAAACATTTTTCATATGGCTGGCCTTCTGCATTTGAAGAAGTGGTGCATTGTAACAGGGCAGACAGGCTGTCTCTGTTTCTTACAGAATCTAACATTTCCCTTTTCATCTTCATTTCTGTAATTGATAGTCATACTTGTTTTATAAACAAAGATAAGTGTTCACTGTGTCTAGAGAAATCAAAGTCTCCCTTCCAAAAAGAGTTACTTCCAGAAACTGATGAGAGACACAACATTTGGAACATCAATCATTTAATACAAAAAGAATCAGGAATGTTATCAAACGGGAATCTTGGCTTTGCCAGTTAATTTCTTCCCTGAAATATGTAACAGAATTAGCAAATTTCAGTCAGAAATATCACTGTCATAGAAGATTCTTTTTTCTTTTAATTGCACGACTATTTTTTTACTTTTTTTTTCCCCCGAAGAAGCGTACAAAATCTGTTGCTTTACACCTTTAGTCTCAGGTCTGGTCGTGGTACCAGTTTTGTGCATATCCCTATGTTTATGATACCAGCTTTGTGCATATCCCTGATTCTATCCAAATCCACTCTCTGTTCCTTCAGATATGAACAAACTTGTATCTGACCTGCTGAGGCACAAAGCACTGTTTTCCCAAGCAGGCCAGTAAGTTCAAGTCTGCCTGATTCTTTGAACACCTGTTATACTTTGAACTGGTCTTGACAATGTTGATTTGTCAGTATTAGGTTTGCGATCCATCATTATGATATGCCTCAGGTCTCCATAACAAGCCCCATGCTTTAACATTTTACGTTGCCGGTAGCAAATATTCTTCTGCTTTACGACATGAGCCATCACTGCGTGTTTCTTTTCTCCCACATTTGAAAAGCATTTATCAAAAGAATACTCATGAGCAACAGGAATGTTATTTAGTTTAGCATGAATACAAGTCTTTTTCATTCATGCTGTAATACCAAGGAGATATTTACAACGTGTGGTTAAACGATCTTTTTCTTGACTGTACTCGTTCTTGTCATGGCAGAAGGACTCTTACACTTTTTCCTGTTGTGCTGATAACCTTCGCTGTGAGGTGAAATGGTTTTGTACAAACTCTTTTGTTTGGACTAGGACCTCCTGATATTTTTGAAGCTGTTACCAGGATGCCAGCCAGCGCCCTGGTCCTGTTGATGGGCAGTGGCTCAGACAGCTGAGCACCCAGCCATCTATCAACCCAACTGCAAGTAAGCTAAACCACGGCGGGGCTGCACAAAGTCATCCTACAGGTCAAACCAAGCTTGCCCAGTTGGGCAGCACTGATTTGGAATATAACTACCAAGACCTGCACGGAAAAGAATTCACTCATTCCTGATTAAATGTACCCAACTTAGAACTGATCCTTCTGCAGATATTATAGGATCTGTGCTTAAAGAATCCTATGGAATTTGTAATATATTCTGTGGTTCTAATTGCACATAAGGAAGCCTGCTGAAGCGAACTTCCCTGCTTGTTTTTCACTACCCCTTCTTAATTACATTTCTTTCTGCTCTCTCTCTTTTTTTTTTAATAGCATCTGCAATAACAACACTACTTGAGTCTCGTTTCACTTCCTGGAAAGTTGTGACAGGATGTCAAAAATAATACCATCCAAGCCTGGAATCTGAATTTCACCCTCTCTTCTCCCAGGGAGGCAGGGAAAAACAGCGGTTCCTAACAGGTCAACGCATAAGAGAACAATTACCTATAATTACACTATGGTTTATGGAAGGAGGAGATAAGCACTCTAGGAAAGTTAATAGTATCATTTTGTAAAGTGGCTGGAGATGCTGCAAAAATCAGCCTGCCATCCCAACAGTGGCTAGTGAAAAAGGACTGCAATTATCATCAAAATACGTGACACGAGGATCCTCCGAGTCCTGAATTCATGCTGTTTATCAGGCTTAGGTTCAAAGTTCGATCTTTTGCATTGCTGACTTGCTATGCTTGAAAGTTACGCACAAGACATGTACATTGTAATAATGTCTGCGAATAATAAATAAATATGAATGGCATTCAGAGGAAGTACAATCTTTTGAGGATGTAACTTTAACGAAACATTTAGAAATTAAGTAAAATGTCATATTACCACCGTCTGCAAATCCTGTTGCGGTGATGATGGGCACAGCGACCATAATCATACCACAGCTACTCCAGACATACTTCATCAGGAACTGCTCTATCATGATGTACCATAAACGTTTGGACAGAATGAGATTCATTTGATCTGCCAAAGCCTTGTAGCTTTTTTGCAGTTGTTTCATTTCTACCTACAGTTAAAAAAATAAAACATTTGCAATAAATAAAATTTATGCAATAAATGCAATAAATGCAATAAAACAATGCAAGAAAGATGCATGTCATACAAGATACATTCACATACGTGCAAGAAATAATTGGGTACCCAGAACTGTGACTTCTGAGTCACATCTGCTGCGTGGTCCTTTCTTTTCACAGTGCTGCAGTCTCACAGCAAAAGCGCACAGCTTTATGGAAGTCAGTGGACCTGGTTCTTATTTACACCATCATCCCTCGATAGCACATTGGTAGGTTTTCAGCTTTTTTAAGGTCTCTGATATATACAAGAACAACATACAAGGCAGTCACAACAGCTGATTCTAACAACCAAAATAAGATTGATTCCACATCCTTTTAATGAAGCTGCAGCTGTAGTGTTTCACAGCAACTGAAACTCCTCATAGTGGAATGTGTTTGGGGATCAATTATCTCCAATGACTTGCAGTTGCAGAGCTGATCCCTGAAACGCAATGCTGCTTGGTTTTGCAAGCAGTCTGGAGGAAGAGGGAACTATCCCAAGAGGTTTAACAAGTCAAAGACAGTTGCAAGTCAATATGATATAATGCATTCAGTTCAAGCCAGTATATGTGGGAACTGAAAAAATGTTTAATTCAGCTGCACTTAAAACATTCCTATAGGCAGCTTTTAAGAATGATTGCTTCTACCAAAATAAACCATTTACATTATATAATCGTTGCTTGGACTGAAAGAGTAATACTTCAGGCTAGTTTCCAGCTTTCATTTTCACCTTACATGAAACAACTTTCTTTTCCAAAAAGTGAAGAAAAAAAAAAAGGTGTTGAAAGGTGTTACAGCCAAAATTCACTAATAAAAATATGAAGAGTTCCTTAATAAGGTGGCTTTAAAACAAGCCATTAGTTTATGTAACTGTGACTGCTGAAGTACTGTACTTAAGCTATTTTAAGACTCTGATGACTACATCTTTGCTTAGCTATGTAAAAGAGTGTCAAAGGTTGTAGTGCTCTCTGTGCTATCACGGAGTTCTCCCCTAGACTTTCTGGTGTGCACTGGTTGCTATTTCTACAGCATTAAACTTGGCAGTTCATAACATGGGTGAAAAAAAAAAAAAAAAGCCTGGAAAAGTTAGGCAGAATGGGCTGGGTGGGGGAAAAACAGAGATTAGCTTCCTTGAAAAGCATAGGATCCAGCTGCAAAACAGGAACATTGTCAGAGCACAAGGGAACTACGGTCCATTCCCCCCAGATACCGCCTGTGAGACTGCATTTTCCTAGGAAACGGGAAGTGCTAGTTGTAAACAGGTCTAAATGTCAGAGGGACCCAAAGTGCTCGGGGAGGGCACCAGGGGAAGCGTGGGTCAGCTCCGGCGCTGCAGGAGCAACCCCAACACCCTCTTCTCTCCTCCTTACCTTGTGCCCTCGGTAAAAGGCGATCTCTTCCACGTTAGCAATGATGCGTGAATGCATGAAGCGCAGGTAGCCCTTCTTGTGCGCCTCCTCAGCCACCAGCTTGCCAAACTTGGGAGAGCAGGCTTTGAGCACGCGGGCCGTAGCGTAGACGACAAGCCCAGCCAGGAGCGTGGGCCCGATGGGGTTAGCACCCCGGGACCGCGCTGTGCGGATGAGGGTGTAGGAGGTGAGCACGACATCCAGGATGGGCTTGGTGAGGTTGGAGTAGAGATGTGCCACGGACTGTGAGAACATCATGATGTCCTCGGTGAGGGACTGGTCAGGGTTGGCCAGCCGCCCGTCCATGCTGATCACTCTGTAGTAAGTCTGGTTGGCAAAGTAGGTCTCATAGGCGTGATCCACCAGGCGCGTGCGGAAGGCGAGGGCCAGCTTGCACTCCAGGTACCGTATGGTGCTGTTCACGAAAGTGGCCGGAATTGCAATCATCAGCCATTTGATTAATTTGAAGACGAAGCTCCTGGGCTTTTTTTCCACGATGCTTTTGACAATCTTCCCATCGAGGGCGGCCACATAGATGGAGAGGAAGGTCCTGGAAACCAGGGCGACCGAGTGGAGGCAGAGCAAGCCCAGCTCGGCGCTCACCAGCTTTGGGAAGAACAGCTTGCGAAGTTCCAGCAGCTGCTTGAAAAATTCCGCGTTCACCGCCGGGGAGGCTCTGCCCCGGCTGCCGGCGCGGTGCGGCGCCTCCCGGCCGCCCTCAGCCCGGCCGGCGTCCTGCGAGCCGCCCGCGCAGCCCGCCCGCCGCAGGCGCCTGCGGACGACGGGGTAGAGGACCCTGAGCCCGTACGCCGCGGCCAGCAGGCAGGCAGCCCTCTTCGCGGCGCTGGCCCGGCTCCATTGCACCCGCCGGGCCGCCGCATGCAGCATGTGGGTCATCCTGCCCCGCCGCAGGCACCGCTTCGCGCCGGCCCTAGCGGGGGCGGCTCAGGCCCAGCGGGAAGGTCGGCCCCGCCGGCTCTTCATCGGGCCGCCGGGGGCCCCGGCTCCCCGCCGGCCGCCCTGCCGTGACAGATGCCGACTGAGCCCTGCCTCCCAGGGCCGACGGTTGCCTTCAAAGCGCGGCGCGTTGTACAACGCAGCCCAGCGCCGCGCCGCCCGCCCCGCCGACCACCATTGGCTGCGAGGCGCGGGGCGGCACCGGCCCGGCTCCCCCGCACCGCCGCCCCGGCCCCGGCCCCGGCCCCAGCCGCTCGCTCGGGGCCCGGCCGCGGCGGCGGCGGCAGCAACAGCAGCAGCGCGGGTCCTCCGTCGCTTGGCCCCGGACTGACAGCAGGTTCTCGGAGCTCGGCTCCAGCCGCACCGCTGATCCGCCGGAGCTCGGCCCGGCCGCACGGCGGCTCCCTGCAGCGCGGCCCGGTAGCGCGCCGGCTCGCCTCAGGCTGCGGCCGGCCCTTTCCTTCCGCCTGCCCTGCGGAGCAGGCGCCGCCTCCGGCCCCGGCCCCGCCAGCGGCGCGGGGACGGGGCGGGACGGCGACGGCGGGGGCAGCTGGGGCCCCGCGGCAGCCCCGGCGGCGGTGGGGCACCGCGTCCCCCCCGGCGCCCGCCCGCGCCCTCCCCGGGCCGGGGGGGGGGCGGGGGGGGGCGGTGCCCGGTGCGGGCGAGCAGCGGCCCGGCGCGACGCGGGCGAGGGCAGGGGGCAGTCGGGGCCGGTGGCGGAGGGCAGCCTCGGGTCGAGCCTGGCCGCGCGGCGGCGGGAGGGAGGCGGGCGGCACGGCGCCTCCGCTGTCCAAATAGGCGTCATTTCTTTCCTGTCCTCTCGTCAAAAGGAAACCGGTATTGTGCTGGTGCGGCGTTGTTGGACCAAAACAACCCCCACCGCTTCGCGCCGTCCCTGCGGCAAAACCGGGCTACAGTCGCACAAAGGAATGAACAGTAAAGGCAGTTGTCTCGCCGCTTTATTTTTCTCTCTCCCTAATTTCTTATTCCTACTTCTTCACTTGTTTGGAAGAGGTATGTATTTGAAATTACAGGGGGAGGATCAGAGTACTTAAAACCACGTTGGGTCCTTTCACACCTTGAAAATGAAGTCATAAGGTAACTGCATCAGCTGGTATACGATAAAGCATTAGTTTAGGATGCGTGTGTAAAAGCAGATTTGAAAAATGTGTTATTAGGCATTTACAGGAGAGCCGAGGCATCCAGCCTTCCCCGAGAAATGGAGAGTGAGGCCACCTACCTCTCTGTTACTTGGCATATGCAGAGTTAAATCAAGTCACATTACTGTTACAAAACAGTTCTCTTCCCACAGAGTGCAATGATAATGTTGAGATAGCAACACAAGGTTCAGGATGAAGAAATAATACCTTTGATATGAGAGAGAGAGCGCGCTTTGCTTTTAAAAATTGGACATCACTTATCAAAACACCCAGGTGTCTTCCAAAAAGCCCAGTAAGCCAAGCCCAGCAAGACGAGACCAAGTAAGATCTATTTCTCCCTCTTCCTAGGAGGCTGCACAAACTGTGTCCCCAGTGGGCTGCTGGAGAGTGAGGAGGAGAAGATGTGGGGCAGCCTTGGAGCTTATGAGACTTTCTGCCAGCGGGGACAGGCTAGCGATCTGGATAGAGGTCCTTCTAGCTTTTTTTGTTTTTTAATACACAACTCAAAGCTAGGAAAATGTCAAAATCTGAGCTAGAGCAGTACAGCTAACTTTCAGTTGCTAAGCAGGCCTGGTTTCGCTGCAGATTATTTTGTCAGTAAAAGAGAAAGGTTTTTCAGCGCGCAAAGACGCTGGCAAGATATGCTGGCTAAGAAATTGCTTTGCTTAGGGTTTGTTATTTTTTAATCATGATCTCCAGTTGGATACTTCCCATTCTGGCTTGTGTGTATCACAGCATACTCTTAGATTTTGCCAAACCACAGTTATGTGCAATATTCCATTACTCAGGCGTTTTCTCACCAAGACGAAAGTTCACAGATCTCTTTCGGTTCTGCGTTTCTGCTGACCTTTCACTTCACGAGATCCTGGAGGACTGAAGCTTTTGGTGACTTGGTGGTAAGTGCAGACGTACACCCCACAGTCAGATCTGTGGGAGCATTTAAGTAAAACAAATCTGACCATGCAGTGTTTTAGTCAATAAAAGCAGTGTATTTTCTTCCTTTGAAAGTATGGAGAAAAGCCTAAACTGTTGTTTTAAATACACCCTTTCTTCTGTTCTTGCTGCCTCGAGAGTTTTGCTCTGCCACAGTCCCGCTCTGTAATCCATGCACAAACTCCTCTTTGTGGAACATGGCCTTAGGTGGTACATTTTGTGTGTGTGTGTGGTGAAGGCAGCAATTTCACCACATTTAGTCATTACTGGAAAAATAATTACCAAAGCTGCAGTAATATTGGTGCACTGTTCAGTGCCCTGTTGTCTCCACAATTTCTACTGACTTTATTTTAATAAACTTTTGAAGATAAGTGCAATCTAATAAGTTCAAGTAACTTAGGCTGTGGGGTGGGGGAGGATGTTCGTATCAGAATCAAAATATTTTGGGGTTTATCCTCTCTTAAGGAGAACCAGATACTTTTTTTTTTAATGCCAAGTGATTGTTTTTAAGTCATATGGTTAGTTTTCATCAAACACATTAAAATAACTTATGTGCATTTTCTGAATATAGGAACCAGTAACTGAGGAGGAAGAGTTAGAGGAGCCTATCTTATTTTTATAATTATTTAATATTGTGCAGTAATTTTTCACTATTTTAAGTCAATATTCTAGCAGAACAGAATGCCATAATTCTGCTCCCAACTGCAAAAATAAAATTGTTTATTATGCAAACAGTGCTTCTCTGCTGACTGAAGTAACAGAATGACTGTCTATAGAAATGATTTGTGCTTGGATACCACCACAAAGCAGAAGTAGAAACAATGAATATCAGGCTGACAAAGCCCCATGAATGTTTGAACATGTAGGAACTTGAGTGTAATCATGGCAACATTGATGCCTCTTTTTTCTCTTCTATTTTTTGCCCACTGGCTCCTACTCCAGCACTTCATCCTTGCACAGCCTCATGACTGCCGTGGAGGTAGTAGAATTGGAACATGCAGGTTATTACGTAAGAGATATCAGTCAGCCTTACTCAATGTTCATTTTTTAAAACCTTTTGATTTAATGTTTGAAAAAAATAAAATGTGCAGTTTCTGAAGCAGAAGGCTGCTTACCTGATGCCTTGTATGCTCCTAACACAGAGTCCAAAGGCTATAACATCAGTCTTTGCAGAAAACTAGAATGTCCTCACTGCTTACAGTGCCATACACTGTGCTGTAAAGACATAAAAAATAAACGTACTGAAAAATAGATATAAATTATGCCTTTTATGTCACTACTCTTTGGGATATTTAACATTTAAATACATGTATATCATGCATAAAGTACGTAACCGTTTATATGTGGATGAAGTATATGTGAAATACATAAAATATCAATCCACAGGGTGCCCATTGTTTTCAATTGCATACTAATACTGAACTGTAAATCACTTCTAAAATATGATGTAGTGTAATATGGTGAGCTAGGAATTTCTGGGGTTTTGTTTAATTTTGAGCTGTATGTTTACGTACTGGTGTGGGAATAGTAGGCCTCGATTTGAACCAAATTCAACAGAGGACGATCAGACAAGCCCTTATTCAAGCAAATACCTTACTCTGAAGGACTTCCAAAGTTTCTATTGACTTTAATGTAATCACTTACATAAGTACAGAAATACATCCACAGAATTAATTTGCAACATCAAGGCAAACCAATGACAAATTACACCTTTTAATCAGAGAAAAGCAATAAGTTATCTGACCTTTGATTTCAAATTCATAGCAGCAGAAATTGTCGTCTTATTCTGCCCGGTTTGGAGAAGCTGTTGGCTAGAATCATACACCTCAGTAGAACAGCCAGGCACTGTAATTCGTTTAGGACCTGGAGATCTAAGCCAAGCAACAAGCTTCAGTTTTAAGGTGACAGATGTGGAAGCTTGTTGAAGAAGTGTCACTGGGGTGAGACTGGCCTGATCCTACAGTTGGTTCCAACTGTTTTGGTCCTAACGAAGCTGTGTGGTACCCAGGCTAGGCAGAGATGTGTTACGGCAAGAGGGTGGAGAGGAGAGGGGAAATGGGAAGGTCCTGCTCTGCTGTTTGACTCCAGAGTGTAGGCACCACAGAGATGGTGTAAATGGGGGGCATTCCTGCACCAGTGGTCCTCTGCCCCTTATTCTGTCTTCTGTAAATTTAAATCCTGCATGTCTTGTAGGTTATGAGAATTTACCCGTAAGGCATTTGAGTAGTCTGGCTGACAGTACAATCAATAGCAGCCGGATCACAAACAGTTCTGACTTCTGAGAACACTGTGATTCTAGACAGAATATGGCTCTAGAAAGAAGTATAAACAAGTTCTTTTCCCTTTACAGAGAGAGAGGGAGAGGGAAAAGGCCAAAGATAGAGAAGGTCAGTGTCAGCTGCTCCAACCACAGTGAACTGCTGACTAATGGTCTCAGACAAAGGATTACACTTTTAATATTTAGGCTTTAATACTTAAAAGCTTTCATACCTGGATTTTTAAGACATATTGTTAAATTTATTTCTTATTTTATACAGAAAACTCAGCCAGACCCAGCAATTCCAGAAAAATACAGCTATGGGAAGCATGTGTCTATTTTATGCCTTCAGAAGTCTCAAATATGTTGTGTTCTTTGTTTTTTGCTTTAAATCTGTAAGGGTTTCTGCTCCCAGATCATCTGAAGAAAATGCTAACATTTCTTTATTAATCCTTTGCTCAAGTGCATTGTAAACATTTAAACAAGCTACATGCCAAGTGCAACAGTACAGGTATAAGTAGTAAAATCATGTAGCTGGTATCAATTAGCAACGGTTATATTGGCACTGCCTGCAGCAGAGCCAGCACTCTACTCTGCGAAAGTGCAGGCAGGAATAAATCCACAAAAATAATCTTACTCATGCACCCCAAACACGAGATCTGCTGCCATCCTTTCGTCATGCCTCAAGAATTTATTTGAGGGGTTGCAGCTGGTAGGTATGCCAATAAAAAGATCATTTCCTGCAATCTATTAATTAACTTGTATTTGGGAGATTTCTAAATATTAAGAATAACCCAACTGGTTCAGGCCAGTGCTTCACCGAGCACAGTATTGTCTCTAACAATAGCTCTAAGCAGATACCCAAGGAAGAATAAGAATTGCAATTACATAGGATGCTACCTTCCCTGCTGTAGCTCTATACACTCCCAAGCTCTGGCCGTTTTCAGCTGTGAGAATTTCGTGAGACTGAGAGGTTTTGCTATGAAATATTTCACTCTTACAAGTACTTGTCTAGTCTCTCTTGAAATCATGTAAACTGTTACGTAAATAATAACGTCCTTTGGCAAGCAGTTCCTCAGATCTACCATCCCATACGTGAAGAACCACTCCTTTCTGCTTGCTTTCACCCTGGCTCCCACAAGCTCCGCTTTATGGCCACCTATACCTGTTCTGGAAGAGGCATTCAACAACAGAGCGCCCTCTCTTTCTTTTTGCACCTTTCCCATACCACTCATGAGTTTATCAGCCTCTATTCCATATCAGCCCCCAGCCCCTGAGTGCATGGATGCAAGAACTAAATATTCTCTCCACTCTCTTGTATTTCAGCTGATGGCAGGAACTTCCCTTTTATTTCATGGCTTCTTAGTTTCCTTAAAACCTTCAGTAACAGATGTTGTCAACAGCCTTAATTAAATCCATCAAGGCTACAGCAATCACAGTCACTCTTTTTTACATGCTTGTGAGGCAACACTTCCATCTACAGAAGCTATGCTGGCTCTTCACGAGGTGGCCTATATTATAGTTCCTGCTATTTTTTGTACTACAAAGGTAGGCTTTCTGGATTGCCACAGATTTTTTTTTTTTTTAATTGTGTCACATTTGTTACCCTCTAGTCACCAAAACCAAGGAAGTTTTAAGTGGTCCTTGTTGCATTATAGACCTCTTCAGTGAATCCCATTTAGTCTTGGTGCTATGCTAGTGTTCAGTCTGTCTTGCTAAGATCATTTTCACCTTGTCTACTGTTATTTTCACTTTAGACGGATCCTCTCCTGAGTTCTCCAGAAAGGATTGCTGCGTAAAGTTCTCCCCAGTTTCCTCATCAATGAATACTGATGCAAAAAAACCTAACTTACCTTTTCTGTAACATCCATGTCTCCTCTGGGCGCTCGTGTTGTACTTTGGTCACCAACTGGCCCTACAGACTTTCTAGCAGGCTTTTGCTGCTGGTTGATGTGTAAGAAGAATGATTTAGTCATTTGGTTCCTTTGCCTAGTTGTTTCCCAAATTATTTTTGGCCTGTCTAATTGTATTTTTATGTTTATCAAAGTTCACGTTCCTTTCTGTTATCTTCTTTTGAGTGCAGGATAGCTTTTTGCTATGGTTCAGACTGTCTCTGTGCTTCAAGTCTGGTGTCCTTCAGCTTTCTCCTAGCCACATGTAAGGATTTCATTCTTTTAGCTCCCTCTCCTAATTTATTTTTAAGAAGCCTCACATTGTTCCCGTACTGGAGTTTAGCACAACTATATGTTCCCTTACTGGAGGTTAGCACAACTATAGAGGATTCTTTGGTCTTTGTTGCTCTTTGTAGAAATATTGCTTTTATAAAGTGGGGATTCCAACATGAGAGTCTGAAGCAGATCTTGTGCGTTGTTCTGCATCAAGCCGAGGACCACACTTTGTCTGGAGGGCTCATTCTGTGAAAAATAATTCCATCTAAATAGTACCACCTAAGAATGGCATCTGCTTCATACAGCAACATGTCAATATACTGTTGTCAATGGTACTGCCCTGGCTGGTGGTTTGACATGGAGATCCAGTCCCATGTTATTCCCAATGGGGCTTTGAATTTCAACCCATGTAGATTATGTGCTTCTCTCTGAGGTGACTGGTTTGCTGTGTTTGGAAACGATTTAGCCTCTCTACTCTCTAGTCTTTGGATTAATGGCATCATCCCTTTCCATTTATGCTCACTCCTAACTCCTTCAAACCTAATCTAATGAATCCAGCTCAGCAAGGAGCACATATCAGGAGAAACAACCAGATGAGGTGGTCTCTCGTTGCACTATTTCCAATACGGCAGGGCCAAAACTGATCTTCTGTTGAATGGCTGGGTAGTCATTGATTTCAGTATATGTTGTAGGTATTTAAACTGGGGTTTCATACCAAATGAACACTAGTCATCTCATACAGCAATTTACTGTCATTTTTCTAATCTAATACTGATACCTTGTACGTGAATATAAGGAAGCCCACTGTGTTTTTCTTTAGGTGTTTGGCTGAAGATTAGTGTTTTGTGGTAAAATCTAGAAATCCTTGGGCTTGCTGCTATTTCTAGAATTTTTTTAACTAATGCCCTTAGAGTAAATCAAAAAGGGCCTCTGCCTTTTAAAGGTGAGTAGGGGAATTAAATTTCATTAAATTAATTGAAAGAGAGTTCTGTCTTTCAAGAGGAACTACTTTTTAAAGGGGAACCTTTGTTTTTAAAACAAGTTTTTTCTTCCATTTTAAACCGCCTCAGACTCTGTCATGACTTTGCAATATCACAGCAATCTTTTAAAACTCTTTTAGGGCAAAAGCACCAACCAGGTTAGTATAAAACACCACAAGGATAGTATTACTTTATTTCTTCATAAGCTGGTCTCTCAAGGAGGGGAATGGGCAGAGGAGCATTGACTGGAGGAAGACCATGCAACTCTGTAAACAAAGTTTATGCACTGGCTTTGCCAAACAAAAGCTTTCACTTGGAAGAGACTCATTTCTTTTCAGTCATGCATTCCTAGCATTAGATAATTGGGTCAGTATTTAGGCACCTACGTAAGTGTATCCTGGCATTTAAAAGTACCAAAAATTCCCACTCTGGAGAGAGGATTCAAAAGCATTTCAGTTACTCTGCATCTTTTACATAGTTATCTATGGATGGATTTAGTTACCCAATGCTAGATATTAGGATCAAACATTTTGGGCAAAAATCAAAGTTAAAATATGTTAAACTAACACCAAAAAATTTGGTAATGATGTAAAATATTTAAACCCAACTGTGAGAATCCCCAGGGTTTTTTGGTTTTTTACTACATATTAATCTGTTTAGTAATCCCTTCCTTTGTTATAATGAGCACTAGATGAAGACACTTGCTGGGAAGTGGAAGATGCATTAAGAAACATGAGGACCATGTGGAGTTAGTTCTAAGAAATTATTTGGAAACACATCTTCTCTCTCTTTCTCTCTCACTGTCTCCAGTGAGTATAAGATTTTACATATGCAATGTCGGTTCACTCAAGGGGAAGGCTGTCCTGCCAAGGGAAAGAAGGGTATTCAAAGCTTCAGGGTACAATAATGCTGCAGACAGCAGCACACGCTTTCACTTCACGCAGTTTCAGTTATCTAACCTAGCTGCCTCCTCTCTGGGTGTTGCAACATCCCCTCTCTCTTATTTGGTTATATAGGGGTTCTGTGAGGACTTACTCAAAGCTGGGTGTCAAAAGCTGCACGGTCAACATTTCAACACCAGCCTTCGTGGAGAAACGTGGTCTTACATCAGATAGCCGCAGATACACTGCTTTGGACTGCTTTGCTACATCACTTATAACTAGAGCTGATCTGATAATGAAGAAGCATGTCAGAGGGGAAAACTCAAGTGCTGAAGGACGACAGCTGCAACAGTTATTTTAGCAACAGTTGGAAAGCTGTTCTGAAGAAGAACCTGTCTAATACTTTCTTAACAAAGGAACATGAGATGTAGTTATTCTGAAGAGTGGCTGTTAAGAAGTTACAAAAAAGGGAAATCTTCGTGGCTTTTTTCTTCTTTAAACTTCAGTTTCTGATGCACGGAGGAAGTCTCCTTGTTCTATACTTACTTCACTTCCCAGAGAAGCGACTCAGCTCCATGAAACTCATTCTCATGACCTTTTAAAAATTAATAATAATGTCCTGTAATTCTTTGAAAGCGTGGCAACACTGAAAAATTCAAATCAATTATTTCGATGTGTTGACAGTCAAGGTGCAATATTTAGACACTGGAAATCTAGAGTCATGTGCATCTCTGGTCTTATTTCACTGTTTCCTTTGCCTTCGGTGAAGAAAGAACTGATTATTTTTTGACCATTTGAAAGGTATTTTAGGAGGGGAAGTTTTCTTATATTGAAAAAATAATTGATTGAAGCTGCCATGTCACTTCTTCTGGATTCTGTGAGCTAGTGCTATCTACCAGGCTCAAATCAAACATAAAGAAAAGCGCAGTCTTTTCCTTTAAATCCAGATAGTACCATGGAAGAGTAAGATTAAGGGTGGTACAGAAAATATGAATACTGTGTTAGGAAAACAAAAGTAAAAGGGATTGGATTATGTCATGCCTGAAACTGCCTTTTAGTCATAGTATTAACAAGTTAAACATTTACACTAGATGGAAATGCAAACAAAATAGAAAGGATTATTTCAGGTGATGAAATAAGCTAAATAATCTTTCAATCTGTCATCTGTCATGTTAGCTGTAGAGGCACATACACTTACTATATATATATTTTACTGTGAAGATTTTATTCTAGTGTTATTATAAGAAACAATAATGCATACTAATCAGAAATACTGGGGATAAACAATAAAACTTTCTGTCTGATAAGTTTATTCAGTTTAATTGGTGATATTTTAGAGAAGCAGATCATCTGACTTCTATAATCTTTTAGCTGTGGATTCTATGAACACCCTATCAAAATTAAAAATATTAGAAGGAAAAAAACTTGGGTCATTTTTAATATTAGGTCCCTAATACCTGCTCTGAGTACTCTCCGCATTGTTGTACTAATGACAATTGAGCATTGGTACCTTGAAAAACATTAGGCTAATGATAACTCAGCAAGAAAACACTGCAGGAAAAGATTTATATAGAATTTTAATGATTGTTTTGTAAATGGGTGCCTTCACTTGCTGAAACGATGGCAGTGAGTCCCAGGGAAGGGAGCGAGGGGAGCTGCGTTGCTGCGGAGGTGCGCTGGGAGCACAGGGAGCACCCGCAGCTCTGCGTCCCTCCGTGAGGGTTTGTCACTATTTACACACGAAAGCTCATCAAGCAGCTCCAAGGACAACGCTGCCTACTAGTAGAAAATGCTCATTGATTCCCCCATTGCCCCTAAAATATCTGAGGAAGAGCAGGATAGGGAGGAAGGTGCTTCTCTTGCCCTAAAAATTATGCTGATTGTAGCAGTGACAAGCTGGGCTTGAAAGGCAAAACATCAACAGCTGCGTAGCCCACTCCAATAACTGTGAATTCGATCCACTTGGGACAGCAACAGGCTTGTGACTCTCTTGCACAAGGGCAATGGCTTCTGGCAGCAGTCTGTATGGAAATGCTAGTGGTGGAGGAATGGTGGCAGCAAGCAGAGCATCGCCTCCTCCCCATCAGCCTGCCCTGCTCGGCTTTCTGCATCCTTCTCCTTTTGCTCTCTGTCCCGGTACCACCCTCTCACTCTTCTCTGCCAGCACCGGGCGGCCTGGGGGCATGGAGAGCAGCTGCAGTAGCGCTCCCAGGGAGGAGGAGGCCCTGCAGGAGGGTCCTGCGGCCCTGCCAGGAGGCTTCAAACTGTCCCCGTGGTGGCCATTGCCTCCCCTCTGCATCCCCAGTACCACACACGGCAGCCCTCCCTCCTTCCTCAGCGGCAGAAAATGAACTGGGTCGGCGGCAGCCGGTGAGTGAAAGTTTTCAAAGGCTGCCAGAAATGGCTCCGTGCTGAGCCTGTGTCCCCTCACAGACCAGGTGCAGCTGTGGTGTGTGTGACAGCCCCGATGCCCCCTCACAGACCGGGCATGGCCATGGTGTGTGTGACAGCCCTGGTGTCCCCTCACAGACCAGGCATGGCCATGGTGTGTGTGACAGCCCTGGTGTCCCCTCCTGAACCAGACTGTGTGAGGAGACGCAGCTGCCCCCCGACACCAGGTAGGGTGGGTCACGTTTGGGCCTAATGTCCCCCCGCAGACTGGGGCTGGGTGAGGCTCTCCTGCCTAGGCCTTTCCTCACACCTTCACCCATTTGGGGAAAAAGATGTTTAGTTATTGAAATTCACTGAAATAGTAAAATAGTCACCAACTGAGTTGTAACATTAAAAAAAAAGGATAATATTCAGTTTCTTTAGGTGCTGTGCCCTCTGCCTATCTACTAGAAATTTAAACCCCACAGATTATGTCAGCCATTTGAAAGTAGCTTTGCTAAACAGCTTTATAATCATCCTGACTCTTTGCAGAATCAAACTAAAATAATGCCTTACCCATCTGGACGTCTTACCAGCAAAATGAGGTTTCTGAAAGTTACCTATGTGAAGCAGGGGGAAAGGAGAGCTTCAGTTTGAAAAAAAACCTGCAACCCCAACTTTTTCCTAAATGTCTGTCTATAATACTGTTCTGTCTGTAAGAAAAAGCGGTGTGTAGGAGTATTGTACTCACTTAGCAAATAGCAAATCATCCTGCTCCTTTCTGCTGCTGTTAATGATCTGTCAGGATTCCTTGGGTGAGTCTGGGATTTGCATTTTAGGTGCCAGAAAAACTATCCATTACTGAAGCTTCTACCCACTGCAAGGGTAAAAGTTATGTGCCTATGCTTAGAAAGTGTGTTCTAACTTTAAGCAGAGTAAAAAAAAAAAAAAAAAGTAATTCTAAGGGGCTACTCCATATTTCTAACTCTCAAAAAAAAGTTCTAATCTTACTGACCCAAGGATTGCAGCCATGCACACCCTGCTCACAGAAGTTACCCAGAGCTCCAATTTTATGCACCGTGTCCTGTAGGCAATTCATTTAAGACTATGTTTAACAAGTGAGATATGTAGTTTAAGGTATAACTGTCTCCTATGTTGCATAAGCAACAGCAGCTCGATAAAACTTGTAGTGACAATCTATTTTTCTTACATTTTTTACAAAATGTTCACAATATTGTCTGAAGTCCCAAAAGGTAGAAACTTGTACTGTGCTCCTTTGTTTCTTTGGTTTTGTAACTATGTTGCAGCATGACAAAGAAAATTAGGAGAAATGAATATACTGACAAAGATTTCTTATAATGTTTTAAGAAATTAAGAATTGATGAAAAGTTGCATTACAGGTCCAATGCCTAAAAGCTTTTCCTTCTGAATGTTCAATGTATTTGGTAGCCCTAAGACAGAATGTGGTCCTATCCTTACCTGACTAAACCAGGATCAGTCAAAGTGACTTCAACAGAGATAGGTTTGATATAACATAACATAACATAACATAACATAACATAACATAACATAACATAACATAACATAACATAACATATTTATGTCCTAAATTCTCAATACCACTGATGAGAAATTCAAGCCATGACTCAAGATTATACTTTAACAATTAAAACAATGATTATTTGCATCTTTCAGGAGCAGAATCATACTAAAGCAGGAAAGGAGAAAGCAAAAGGTAAACAGTTCTAGCCATCTTGGATTTTATATTGTTATATAAATGCTTTAGTTGATTCACTTAGGAAAAACTTTCAAAGCATTTGGAGTGAGGCTCAAAACTGTAGCATAAGAGTTGTAATGCATTTGCCTGACTGTGTAACTTTTAGGGCAGAAGTCTTGTTCTAGGTTTACTACGCTGAATTCCATCAGTAAGAGGAGGGAGTAGGAGAAGGCATGAATGAATAAATGAATGTGACCAATTTAAGTTTTTCTGAATTATTTCTGTTACTACGTTTTGTTGGTATCTGCTGACACATGGGATTGCTTGAAACCTCACAGGGACAACCACGTGGTCTGCTAGCCTAACTCACATATACACAGCTATTTTTCTGGGCTACGTAAAAGAATGTTAGGCTCAGAGAAGTACTTTATGCTGGCATTTGCAAAAGTAAGCCAGTTTATTTGTATTTTGAATCTGAAAATGAAATAATAGAATTAAATTTATTCTTGGCATAGCAGAAGACATTTCAAACATGAAAGAGAAAGAAAACAGTGAGAGAAGATAGTTATAACCATAGTAAAAGAAGTCAGTTTCCTCCTCAGCAGCTGAGAAAAAAAGAGACAGTATAGGGAAGCTCTACCACTGAAGCTGGTACCCCGCAATGTCCAGAGCAGATGCACTGGCATATACAGGAGAAGGAAAAACAGGCTGACAGTATGGAGACACTCTCTGAAATGAAAACCTTTACCTAAGGGAATGTGGGAGGAACCAGCACCTTGTTGCCCCCATTGCTTTCTCAGTCTCCTGGAGGCCTGTGGGTTCTCAAAATATCTGTTTTCTCAGGCATTTATTGGTCTAAGCCACATAATTTATGTTACAACTATGTAATTTGCTTCAGTGGAGGAGAGAAAACAGGAGAGGATCTAAGACAGGATTGTTTTTAGTAATTGAGCACTAAATTACTAAACACAGTGGTAATTTTTAAATGGCTATTACACAATTAATAGTAATTTAGTAATTTAGAGGTGATGGGAAGAAAATAACTTGGACACTGAAGGGACACACCCTCCGTTTTGGGGGTGTGGACTCCAAAGCAATATGAATTTTGAAGTGTTGATTTGTACACAGTCTGAATTTACCTCACTGCAGATATTATTCTTAACTGAAAAACAAGTATTTTCCATAGATGATAACATCCTAGAAAGCTAAAGATTGTGATATAATAAATTATACTGGAAAATAGTTACCAACAAACCTGGTGTGTATATTAGTTACATGTAACCTGCAATCATAAGAGGAATTACCTTTCAGAAGAAAAGCCAATGTTATTTTGCGTTTTGGCATAACCTTCAGTTTTCAATATCTTTCTTGTGGTTAGAATAAAGAAATCTTACTGATTTTATTTATTCATCTGCTATGCTTGATGCTAATGATTTTAGGATGATTATTAATAGTCTCCTACAAAATAGAGATTTTTGTTGCCTAAATTTTCCGGAATTATCTGCCTGATATATTCAAAGTGTCAGTCATATCTCTTTTTGTTCCTTGTGACAAAAGCCTTTCCAAAGTCTCAGTCTTAGAGATTTTCTTCTTTACTTTTTTCTCTTTTTTTTTTGTCACAAGACTATTTTCTATGTCGAGAAAGACAAACTTGAAGAACAATAAACTCTTTGTGTCATTATAGATGGCTGTGTGTATGCAATCTTGCTGATTTATTTGCCTACTAGCTTATAAGCTGCCTAAAAAGCCCAAGTTTAAATTTTTTTTAAGACTTTTTCCTTGCAGCATTTTTCTTTTACTTTAAAGAAATATTTTTAATGATCATACACAAAGTTTGAGGACTGACTGTTTAAGGACTAAGTTTTTGGCATCAAGAGAACAGTGATTTATTTTGAATATGACCAAATTATACTTGCAATCTTTTTCAAGGCAATAAAAGTAAACTAAATAACAGTAGACAGGACATGAGAATTCAGAGAGATTTAATCATGTGCTTTTATTATTAGCAATTGTTTACTAAGAATTATATATGCTGCTAACGTGTTGTTGAAGCTTCTGTCAAAAACTTATTCTCTCTTTTAAAAAATTTAGGAATTCTTTGAAAAGAAGAAACTTAAATCAAAGATGAAGCTTCTGGGAGTATCATCGCCTAAAAGTTCGTCAGTCAGTTTAGATCTCCTCAATCTATATGTTGTTAACCAGATATCAACCAAAAAACACAACACCGGTGAGTTCAGTGTAAGAGTGTTCTGACCTCACAGTTAACAGAATCAGTTATCCTTAACTATTACTGCTATTATTTTAGTTCTTGTTCTTCCACTTATAACTTAATGCTCAAATAAGTGTTGCTTTATTTTTAAAATAAAAAAAATGTAAGTAAATACAAACATGAATGAATAAAAAGTCAGGACAAATAACCTTGGCTACTGCCTACTTCACCTTTAAAGCCATATAGGTTTCTGCACCTTCCTCACTCCATCCATTGATTTTACCCTACATCCATGGGTCCATTTGTATTCCACTTCCTTTTTCATAACTTTTGGGGGGCATTTGGTGTAGTCTGTCAGTTCTACCCGGAGTATCTTTCTTAAAATCCATCATTAAGCTCCTAAAAAACATATCTACAACTTGAGTCCTAACTCTTACCATCTGTAACATATTGATAATTGTGGAGAATTTGTTTTCCTATGCTCAGGAAGATTAGAAGGTGACTGAGGAGGGCAACAGAGCCTGTCTACACACAGCAGCTGACTGTAAATAATTTTATACTATAATGTCATTTAGAATAGAGCTCTTGCATTGCTAGTAACAAAAAAAACCCAATAAAATATGGATTAAGAAACCTAAACCAACAGCTTTTGTACTCTAATGAAAATTCAGGAAGCTCAAAACTTTCTCCAAGCCTAGCACTGACATTCCAAATGCTTTCATTGCAGGGAACATGAGGAAGCCGGTCCACATTGATATCACTGAAGATGTGAAAATACCTGTTAGGAGGCACAACATAGAGCTTCCCATATCACCACTACGTACACAACATACGTCAAACTTAGATGACATCCAGAACAGGTACTTGTTAAAAATAGGCAGTAGTTAAGCTATAATGAAGTTCTGGAAAAGGTATTTCATGATGCTCTTATATTTGGGGTATTAAGTAAACATAAATATACCATTCTAAGATGAAGAAGTTTCACAATCACTCCTGGCATTCCAGTAATACTCTTACTATGAGAGAGTAAATAAATGTATTCTGAATAAAAAACTGTATATGAAGCTGAGAGATTTAAAAAAAATAGTGTTTCTTTACTCATGTCAGGTACATACACTAAGTTTATCTCACGGAGCAGGCTATTCAAACAGCATTTTCCACTTACACTGTTTTCCTTGTTTCACTGTTTTCCTGTTTCAACTTCAGACACGCTAAAGTGACTGACTGACACACTGGCTGCTCATAACTGCTTAAGAATCAGGCCTTTTTAAGATGTGTGGAAAAATATTTTTAAATTATTTTGAAATTAATACTCAGAATGTTTTTAATTTTATAGATCTTATATCTTGTATTTCATAGGCTGTTTTTATTCATTTTACAAGGTTACAAAAGCAAGTATTGGACAGCAGAAGGCAGCATCTCTCTGAGAAAGTAAAATACCAGCGTAATGTAAGTAAGTTTATTGTTCTCACTGATGTAAAGCTAAAAATGTACAGCAATGACTGTATTTTTAAGTGATTTTTCAAAGAGCGACCAAATTTCATGGATACTAAAACATGTGAAGTCTTCCTCTTTAAGGCTATACTGATATATTATTTGCCAGTCATATTTTATATTTGTTCCTGCTATTTCTTACATATTTCTTGAAAGGCTCACCTTGTTTTAGGCATTTTCCAAAATAGCTAAGAATATCTGTGCTCTAAGCTCGTCACAAAAGACAGAGATTATGGGAAAGAGACTGAGGCCAACAGCAGGTAAGTTAAAAACCGTGTGCAGAAATGTCAAATGATGAAATGTGAGAAGCATAGACAGAAGTGAGTCTTTAAGAAGAACTTAAGCACAAGTCTCAGTGGATACAATTGGGAAGTTCGTACACTTATTGAGGTTACAGTGAAAAACATTCTCTAGATGGAATTTAGGCTTTTTTTTATTTTCCACTGTGGTGTAAAAAAACCAGCCAAACCAAAAAAACAACCAAGTTAGTAAATCTGTTAGAAGATGCTTAGTTTAGGTTACTCAGACTTGCTTGATAATGTAGCTCCACTGACTCCTGCTATTCACATCAGATAGAACTCTGAGGAAAAGGTGCTTGCAAAAGATGCTTGCACAGTATTGTTCTGTATGTTCTTGGCCCACTCATGTTGCCAAAGCATGTTTTCCTAGAGTGAGAAAGGCAGATGTTTTTCTAGTGTTAGAAGTTCCTTTCTTTTGAGTCAGGAACAATTACTTAGTATGGGTGAAAAGTTTAGCTGTCTAATGTGTTTCAGCCAAGATCACCATGAGCTGCCACTACTTTTTTGGATATCACATCATGTCAGCCTTCCTTTATGACTCTTTTTTATCTGTTTCTTGAAGGCAGAGAGGACATATTTCAGACTTACTGTGGCCAGAAATAACGGATCAGAATGATAGCTAATTTTCTCCTCAACCTGCACTTGTATGGATAGATTTACATCAGTTCATTAAAACATGTGATAATGAAGTGTGCACTCACAGAAAGCTAATTTAATGTATGAATCAAAAAATAAAGTCTAAGGCTTGTGTGTTGCAAAGAACTGTTTTTAAAATCTTCATAAGTTGAAGTATATCCAATTTAAGTAATTAAGATATATCCACTTTATTAAACAGAAAGAGGGGCTATAAAATAATTTTCAGCTTTCTGGAAACGTGCAGTTTTGTGGTATAAAGATTTTGTGCAATTAATGTACGAGGCTTTTGCACTTCATTAGTAGTTTGTGCTGCTTTCACTGGATAAACTGGATTACAGGCTTTACTTCCATGTAGCTGTGGATACAGTGACATTTCATGAGTTTTGCATTCCAAATTCTCCTTGTGTTCTGATCTGCTAGAGATAGTACTGTTGGTATCACAACATGCTGGAGTTCTCTCCTCAATGGAGTAAAAAAAATTTCATTTTACTGCTTAACAACCAAGTCAGCAGATCATTTACCTACACATCTAAAGCTAAAAATGTATTTATACCTGTCTCTCCTTAGGATAACATTTGTGTGCATGCTTCAACTTAAGTAGGTACTTATGTGTCTCCCTGAAATAAGCCCTTGTTACCTTATGTTTTTCATGAAAAAATCATATCAGAATACATGAAAATTTTCTCTTGCTTGTGATATATGTGCAGAGGTGTAAAAGATATAGAAAGCTTTGCTTACTTTGAACTTTTGATGCTTACATCAAAACAGTTTTAGATAAATAAAATGTCTCTTTGCTATGTTTTGTCTAGTTATCACAAGTAACAGAATTAATGTATGCTGACTCTAGTATGGAACATGAAGACAACACAGCAAGAGCTTTTAGTGCCTGTCCATCGTCCGCTTCTGTTTTTTCGTCCTCTAACTGTACACAACTTTCAGAAGAAAATTTCAACACAAACCTAATGGGCAACACTTGGGAACAGACCTATGAAGAGAAGCTGCAAAACCAGGTTTGATTAACATTTTGTCATTTCTGCAGAATTATTCTAAACTAACTTTCATTTATTTGGGGTGTAGAATTAGTGTAATGGTAAAGATAATTATGAATGATCAACATTTCTTGTAGGCTGGTGGCAATGAATATTCCATATATACCAGTATATTTCTTTTATTGTTATGAAATACGCTTAACTTGAGCTTTTGTTCACTGAGCTCTCAGTATCACTGATATGTGCAGAAAGAGTTAGTCATATACCACTGGCTTTCTTTTGTTTCTGGCTTGTAAAGTTGGTTAAAGAAAGCTGAAATGTATTATAGTTATAAATACGGCTTTCTTAAATGTACAATTAGTATAACTGGGTATGGTATCATCCCAGGTGATCACCGTGACCTAATTTGTAAGCATCCAGTGTCTCAGCGAGTAACACAGTTCTTACAGTATTCTCAGTGCTCCTAAAAGGATTGAGAAAATCCTGCTGTTTAAGTCAAGTTGATTCTAAGAAATGATTTAAAGTTATTTGTTCTGATGCATGTTACTATTTTTTTCTTTTTGTTGACTTTGGGATTCTTAAAAGAATTATCCTTAGAAAAGTAATAGCAAATACGAGGGGGGTCTCATAATATGCTTTATTTTTTGAAAATGTATTATTTGTTGAAAATAATAAAACAAGTTCTACGTGTATCACCAGTGGTATTTTGAAGTCTTGAGGTAAGTGAGGAAGGAGTACTTCAGGGCTTTAGAAGGGGAGAAGTTGGGTTGTTCAGGGAACGGGTAGGCAGAAACCCACGGGAAGCTGACCTGACAAAGGAGCCCAAGAAAGATGTTTTCAAAACACGAGGACAGTCGACCTCAATGTGCAAGAGAACGAGTAGGTCCTGGAGGCCAGTTTGGCTGAATCAGGGAACTCCTGACTGAGCTCACATGCAAAAAGGAAGTGTGGAAGGAGGGATGGGCCACCCAGGAAGAATACAGCTTGAGCTCCTGAGCTCGGAGGGGTGGCATTAGGACGGCCAGAACTGAAACTCACAAGGGGTGAGAAGGGCAGCAAGGAGGACTTCTATAGGTATATCATCAGCAAAAGGAAACCAAGGAAAATGCTGTCCATTGCTAAATAGAGTTCATGACCTAGTGACAAAGGACATGGAAAAGTCTGAGGCACTCAAGACCTACTTTGCTTCAGGCTTTTCTGACAAGGTCTGCTCTCTGGCACATCTTGAAGCTCAGTAGAGGGTTTGGGGCAGAGTGGTGCAAAACAATAGTGAAGGAACAAGTTACAGAATCCTTCGTAACCTGGACATAAAGAAATACGTGGGACTGAACAGGGTGCATCCAAGTATATTGAGGGAGTTGGATGACACCACTGCAGGGCAGATGTCTATCATCTTTGAAAGACTGATCAGGAAGGCTTCTCAGTGACAAGAAATACACAAATGTTATGCTTATCTGCAAAAACGTAAGCATGATCTGGGGAAGTATCATCTCACCTCTGTCCCTGAAAGGATTATGGAACTAGACCTCCTGGAGGCAATTCCAAGGTACATGGAGCTGGACTCGATGGTCCTTGTGGGTCTCTTCCAACTCAGGACATTCTATGATTCTATGAAGAACAAGAAGGTGACTGGGAACAGCCAGCATAGATTTACCAAGTACCTGATGAACCTGATTGCCTTCTGTGATGAAATTACTAGCTCTATGAATAAGGGAGAGCAGCAGATATTGTTTACCTTGACTTTAGGAAGGCTTTTGACAAGGTTTCCCATGGGATCTTAGTAGCCAAAGTGGGGAGGTATGAACCAGATGAGTGGACAATAAGATGGGTAAAAAAATGGCTGTTACCATCATGCTCAAAGTAGTTGTCTGTGGGCTAAAGTCTAATTGGCAACAGGTCAGTAATGGCAGGGATCCCCAGAGATTAGTACTAAGCCCAGTACATCTTCATTAGAGAGTTGGACAATGGGACAGAATGCACCCTCAGCACCTCAGCAGGTTCATGCCTGACACCAAATTGTCAGAGTGATCATTACAGTAGGCAGGGCTGCTACTCAGAGGGATCTTGCCAAGCAGAAGGCCACCAGGAACTTCATGGAGTTTAACACAGAGAAATACAAAGCCCTGCACCTCAGGAGAAATAACCCCACACATCAGTGCAGGCGGGAACTGATTGAGTAGGCAGCAATTTTGCAGAGAAGGACCTGAGGGTGCTGGTGGAGAAGTTGTACATGAGTCAGCAGTGCACCCTTGTAGTAGCGAAGGCCAGCTCCCTAGAGGGCTGTATTAGACAGAGCATACCCAGCAGTCAAAGGCAAGTGATTGTCTCACTCTGAGCAGCATATGTGAGAGCACATCTGAAATACTGTGTCCAGTTTGGGGACCCCCAATACAAGAGATCAACAAACTATAGCAAGACCGATGAAGGGCTGCAAAGATTGTTAGGGGATTGGAGCACATGATGAACGTGAAGAGACTGAGCAAAGAGGGCTTTCATAGCCTGGGAAAGAGAAGGGTGTGGGGTGAAATAACTGCTGTCTTCCACAGGTAAACAGAGTTACAGACAGGACAGAGCCGGAGGCATAACGTGAAATGGCAAGAAGTAAAAGTCACAAGTTTCAACAATGGAAATTTTGTTTGTATAGGAAAAAAATATTGTCATAAAAGTAGCTAAGCACCAGAAGAGGCCATCCAAACAGGTTGTGGAATCTCAGTCCTGAACAATCCTGAACAACCTGGCCTAACCTTGAAGCTGGCCCTGCTTTGAGCAATTTGGACTAGATACCTCTTGAGGTCCCTTCTAGACAACAGCTTTCTATGAGTATGTGATCTTCGGTGGAACTTCAGCTTGTTATAGTCTATCAAGCGTGTTCATACTAGGAGAGGATGGGGTGCTAAAAGGACATTTTGCATATTAACAGTGATGATATACAAATAGGGAAAAGTATGAGTTATACAGAACTCAGCTGGGCTGTAAGGAAGTTTTAGCTTCTACTGTAAAGATAAAAAGAAGTGAAAATAGTGGGAAAACATGTATATTGCTTGCAAACCCAACTTTAAAGTTTTAAACACTATAACTATTATATATATTCAGAGTTTGACAGCTTCTACTGTTTTCTCAGCCAGGAAATAGTTCTGATCAAGACCCTTGGATTACACAACCTCCAAGTCAGTGTATTTTCAGGAAGTCCGGCACAGTGCTTCAGGAACTGTTTAAGCCATTGCATAGGTAGGCAGTGATTTTACATTAAAGAGAGAATAACAGTCAAGTTGAAGTAAGAAAAATACTAAGATAATCTGAAGCTTATTGCTACTTGATTTTTCACTGATTTTTGGTGCTTTTCAAATAGAAATGGAAATTAAATGGAAAGACTGAACATACTGAGCTATTTTGCCAAAAGGCAGCAAAATGTGAATTTTATATAGGCACTTGGAACCATGATCTGTTTTTTTGCAACGTCACACACAGGATGGTGTTACTGAATTCAGCCTGAGTGAGAAGCGCAGATTTACTAAGAGACCACAGGGAGGGCAGCTGCCCCAGTTCTCATTAGTTCTGGTCACTGTTGCAAGTGCTTTTCTGATGACCTTGATGCTGTAGCAATTGAGCAACTTCTCCACCTACATTGTTTACATTTGGGATTCCAGGAACAAAGCATTTTTTTTCCTTATCTTTTATATGTGATCCTACTATAGTGGGTTTTTGTAGAATTGGTTCAATAATAATTTATGAGAATATATACTTTTTTTTTTAAAAAAAAAGAATGGATAGAAATCTAGAACATATTTCTTTTTGTATGTGCTGATTAAAAATCCTTTTAATTACAGAGGGTTTATGGCCAGACTCATTTATACTGAACATTTTATTTCAGTTTCTTTCCGGGGGCTCTTGCTTTGGATCTAGGGGTCTTACAGGGCTGATCTTCCTTTATTCTTTTTATTCAGTAAGTCTGCAGCCTGGTTGAAAGTTCCTATCAGTCTCTAGCTTTGGCTGGATAGAGCCATAAAAAGGCCATATATTATTTTGCTGTTCCTGAAGTACCTATAGTCTGTTTGCCTGCAAGTCAAGTGACTGATAAGCTCACTGACCACATGATAACTAGATGAACACATCAGCTTCCAGTCCTGGCCACCTCAGCTTTCTCTTTCTCTTTCTCTCTTTCTCTTTCTCTTTCTCTTTCTCTTTCTCTTTCTCTTTCTCTTTCTCTTTCTCTTTCTCTTTCTCTTTCTCTTTCTCTTTCTCTTTCTCTTTCTCTTTCTCTTTCTCTTTCTCTCTTCTCCTAGCTTCTCCTGGCTTTCTCCAGCAAAACCTAAAACGAGGATAACATTCACCTTGCTGTATATCTTGGTGAATTCCTGATGAATATCTTTACATTAAAGCCCTACCTAACCTTATCTCTCCTACATCTCCCCTTTCATTTCTCCACAGGCCCTCAGGCCTGCACTTGTCTGCTTATGGCACCTCCCTTGGTCCTCTGCCCATTCATGGCTCACTAACAACATCTCCTTTCCAACTGTTCTTCAAATCCATTTCTTTGTATCATCCTTGTTTTGTTTTCATCCATTATAGCCATGAATTGTTATACCTCAAGAGCTGCCAGTTCTCCTGGGAAGGGAGCTTCTTTCGCTGTGTGCGAAAAGTGAAGTATAAACTTGTACAATCATTTAATGTAATTGTAACATACTGATGATGTAATCAATGTGCATACATCTGAGAGCTGTGGCACCTCAAAAGCATTAAATATTAACTAAAAATTTTAGATGTCTTATAAAAATAGCATATGTCTCTCACTCTGACTATTAGCTATTTCCTCATCTGCTGTTAACATATAGCATTACAGAATGTTCAGCTGGAGTGAAGAAGAAGCCTCTGAATTGCTTCACAAAATGTTTTTACCTTCCTCATGTAGATCTATCCAAGTTTCTTCAGAAACAAACTCTAGTGTGTTTAGCCTTTTAAAACTGTTCTGAGGAGTTTCTGTAAATAGAGGACACTACTTTCTCATTTAAGTTCTCTAGGATCTTTATCCAGTTCCAAGTATTTGCTGATCAAAACATTACAGAATTTTTCTCCAGTAAGAGTTTTCTGTACTACATTTCAGTTTTCAAGTTCCATTGATAGCATTGCTCAAAATTTTTTAAAGAAAGGGCATTTTTTGAATTACCTTCTTTGACAATTCTCTGTGCTTCAGAAGCCTCTCGACTTTTTGCTCACATTTTCTGAAAGGTCAGTCAGCAGATCAAGCCTAGAAAAAAGCAGTGAAAATGTTAGATTAGGAGCCAAGTGAAAGCATGATAGCTTTCATGCTAGTGATGCTAGCATGATGGCATCTTCAAAACCACTACTATCAGAAGTGGGGTAGGGAAGTATGGGCAAAACAAAATGTCTGACTGGCCTCCTGATGCTGGAGTAGAAAAATTCTGTGCTGAATTAGGATTACTGACCTCAAGTACCAATGGGAGTCACTTGCTAAGGAGACCAGGAATTAAGCAGTACGCAGAGCTTATTATGGGCTTTCAGTACAGGAGAGAACTGTAGTCTTGAATAACAAACAGTTTTTATGAACAGAAGAAGCTGTCTTCCTCTTTTTTTTTTTTTTTTTTTTTTCCCCCCAAAGTGGACTTCTTTGGTCAGCTGGTGGAGCAGCAGTGACATACTGTGGCTGATTTTATAAATCACAGTTCCCTGTTCAGGAGGATGTGCTCCATGTCTTTGTATGTTTGGAGACATCATGAAACAGAACTCCTTTTAAATCAACCTTACTATGAAGTGGAAATAAAATACAGGATACTTTTTCAGTTGAAATAATGTACATTTGGGACAAAAGCAAGTGTGATGAGTAAAGTCTTTCAGATTTTTTATCATCAAGTTATCATTATTTGTTGTGTTAGCAGTTAGTATTTTGCTTATTTATGTACTGAGCAAACTGTTTTTTCTTTTCTACCCACCCCTATCCCCCCTCCACCCCCAGGCTAGACTATATGAATTCTGCCAGGAAAAATCCAGTGATAATGACCAGTAACGAATCAGAAAACAGTGAAGGAATAAAAGAACCATTGTTTGATGTTGTGAAAGAAATTGCAGAACTGAAAGCTCCCCAAGATGGAAGTGATTGTTCCTTTCTGGCACTGTTTGAAGAGGAGAGCCAACCAATCCATAATAATCGTTCCACAAAACATTTTAATCCTTTTGTTAACCGAAGCAGTACTGCCATTTTTTTCATTGATCCTGATGATAGAAATCAAATGACCAACAGAAATTATCCTTATGATACTAGAGAGGCTTATCCTGCAATCAATGCACAAAAAAGTTCTGTGGACAGACACCTTAAAGGCATTTTCACAGCTCCAGAACAGGGTTTACTTAAAAGTAACAATGCCTCAAATGCAAGCTACAAGACGACCAGTAGACTTCATAAAACCCACCTGCAGGACTGTCATGAGGGACAGCACTACTTCATACCCTCTGAAAACAAAGAAAAACCTGCAAACCTTGAACAAATTGGTGAGTGTCAATATTTTAAGGACATATACTCTGGTTTTTATTCTCCTTTTAAAGATATATGTTTTTATAACCAGAGATGTGTCTGCCCTGACCAAAAACATGTCATGAATCTTCAGAATGCATTTTATTTAATTTTAAATCCAATTTAATTTTAAATCCAATTAAGTTATTTTTAAAAGTTGACAGAAGCATTTATTTTCAAATTGCATTTATGCTATTGCATTTTAAAATCAAAGTTTACTTTTTTATTTTAGAGACATTTCCTTATCACCATGATCAGCAGATTAACTTAAAGGAGAACGCACAGAACTATTCAAGTAAAACAAGGTGAGTGCCATAGAATTTATCAGTGTATTAACTAGTGATAACTGCAGAGACCTTGCTGAATTGGAGAAATCCTGCTAAGAGGACATGAAGGCAAAATTCTAAGCACTATTACTGAGGACCCAAGTTTTCCCAGTGAAAATAGTAGTGAATAATGTGAATGAACTTATGCACATGTAAGCCTTTTGTACCATTGTTCATCTGCCTATAATAAGTATAGAGAAAGACTGCTTCATTGGACAGTTTTGAGTCCCTGAAGTTAAACTGGTGCTCTGACTTGCCCTCTAAAAGACCCTGCCTCCTTCCACTGACTGCAGAGGAAGTTAGTGTCTTCCCTGGGCTAAAGTTAGCATATATGAATGTCCTATGTTTTACAAAAGACGGTTTTATCAAAGACTCTGATCTGTAACACTTTCTGTTTCACAAAGCAGCACTATCTTCTGTCATCTCTGATATTACATTTCACATTTCAACAGAAGAGAAGTTTGCTAAATCTCAGGTTCAGAAATAAGTTCAATGATCTCAATAGTGGGAAGCATTTCAGGGTTACTGAAGGCAAAATAAAAATTGAAGACAAAAGAGTCACCAGTAATGACTTTAATTCAGAAAGAAAATGAAAGTACAGGAGGGGAAATCACTTACCAGAGAACTCTGTGTTTGCATCCCTCAGTGATGACGCGTTTGTCAAAGAATCAGCCTGGAGACAGAATCAGCTCTTTAGGTTTGAAGAGGTAATTTTTAAAAGAGACATTTTTTTTTGTCAAACCTACTGTTTGCACCATTCATTTGAGGTGGAGAAGGAACATCCACAACAGTCAGAAACTGAATTTAGTTTCTCTGAATTAGCTTTGGTGGAAGTTTCTTTTCCTTCGTGGTTTATACAGTGCAGCCAGAAAGAACAGCTTCTAGTTAAGTGGTTCAGATAGATAGATAGGCTTTTCAGGTCCATAATTTACGTGGTTTGAATCACACCTAAACTGATGCCTGAAATACATTGCATAAGTTACCCATTAACCCTTAGGATTGGATTCTGCAGGCAGCGCCCAGACATTATATGCAGGACACCTCAGTATTATAAAGGAACTTTATGCTGGTGTGTATATATATATATAAAGAATCTTGTAGATATTTTGCTGATAGAAGTCACCCAGGTACATACAGTATTGCTCAGGGGTTTTGAAATAATTTGTGGTACAGTGCAGTGACTCCTTTATGTAATACAGAAACTGAATATTCCTCACTTAACCTGAGGTGCTGATCCAGCTGAACCCTCACTATTAACACTTACCTATTTTTAAAAGTTCACAGCGGTACAAGAGAAAGAGTATAAGTTTGGAGTGAATTCAAATCTTCATGAGATGGAGAAGGGTTAGTACCATTTATACATTATTAAGTCAAAAATCAGATTTTTCTCTACATGTGAAACTGAAACAGTTACTTTTAAAGCCAGGGAGAAGCGTTTTGTTTCCATATGTGGACAGAGTGAGGGGAGTCAGCAGCGAGATCCCGCATCCTTTTTGCTCCCTCAGTAGCTGTAGGGGTCAGCTGTGCTGGCTGCGTTTTGGAGCAGAAGATCTCCCAAGGGCCTCCAAGAGAAAAACATGGCCATAAGGCCATGTAACTTGTATGGCAGCCAGTGTGTGCAGGGAGTTTGCTGCATTCTCTCCCTGCCCTTGCTCTGCAGAGTCCTTCCTCCTTTTCACAGATTCATAGAATCATAGAATGGGTTGGGTTGGAAAGGACCTTTAAAGGTCACCTAGTCCAACCCCGCTGCCATGAGCAGGGACATCTTTCACTAGACCAAGTCGCTCAGAGCCCTGTCCAACCTGGCCTTGCCTTTGGGTAGCACAGTTCTGCTGCTGGTGCAGGCTGCTGATTAACGGCATAGCTGAAGCTTTGGGGAACCCGTCTCGTGTGCTTTGTGTTAAGATGTGTTGTCCTGAGAGGAGACAAACTGGCTATTGCCAAGACCTAGATTGACCTTGCTAACACTTTATTCATTAAACAGTATCTTAAACCTGCATCAGAAGTAGTAGTGTTTATTTCTACGTGCGGTACTTGGGAGTTGGATGTTTGGGGAATTTTTGGTGAGCAACCTTTCTTTCCTTTTCATCTCGTTTTTCAGATGTGGAGTCATCACTCAGCAGCCAGTCTCCCAGTTACTCTCCAAGGCAGACGGAGACCTGTTTCAGCTCTAGTCCTGACATGGTGAGTACTGCCCCTTTATGGGCTTGCAGGCGTTCATTTGAATGATATCTGTATGCTTGAGTGCACCGAAGGGTGCAGCTGGAACCTTAGTTATGGTTTTGTTTTGTACAAGGCAACTTAGTGATAGGTTAACAGTTGGACTCGATGATCTTAAGGGTCTTTTCCAACCTTAACGATTCTATGATTCTATGATGAACTTCATGTGTGAGGAAGACAAGAAATGATTAGCTGTAAATTTCCCTGAGTTGTTTAACAGACATTTGGTCTGGTCTCTTGAAAATAACAGGCCTTGTGGAATTACAGTAACATGACTGTGGGAAGATGCTAAGCAAGCTTCTGCTCTTTTCCTTGATGTATAGCTGCCTTACATTACATGCCTGTAAGGCAGGAGGGTTTGGCACACTGTATGTTTTCAGCCATTCTTGAACACAAAAATGCCACAATATAAATTCTGTGTGAGAGTGAAGGTCCACCTTACCCACCTTCTCTTCAAGAAAGGCCAGGAGTACACCCCTGGAGAAAGACTGAAAAAAAAACCCAAAACCAGACAGTTCTGACCTTTCTGTTTATTTCATTAACTTAGTTATTAGGTAGTCATTAACTTCGTCCTTGGTTATTGAACTATTTAAACACATTCACACAATTCTGTTCAAACAGTCTGAAGAGGAAGACACAGCCAAAAAGAAGGAATATCTGAATGAAAGGTCCTTGAAGATAGACGATGCCAACCTAACCTCAGCCTCAGCAAGTACAGAGCCCCCCAAGACCTCTCAGACCAGAGCTGTGCCTCTCCAGCCCAGCAGTATTTTAACTAGAGAAGCAGCAAACCATCTTCAGGAGAAAGACTCTATTTTCTGTGCCACAGACGAGGAAAATAAAAACCACACCGCCCCACCTGAGGGCAGCTCGTTACAGCAAGCCCTTAAAAGAGAGCACGTCACTGGCAGTACTGGCTGTGATGCTTGGTCGCAGACGGAGAGCTCTCTTACAGAAGTGGAGAAAGTGGATGTTGCCACCCAGTGTGGCACCATGCAGGTGTGCAGCTGTGGGAGCTCCCTCCCCTCTGCCCGCAGCCTGGGGGGGCTCGCTCCCCCCAGCGCCGCAGGCACCGCTGGAGGGCACAAAATGCCAGCACACCAGACGCTGCAGCCTGCGGGCACCGGCAGCGCAGCAGAAATAGCAGCGTTTTCTTCTGAAGCTGAGTATCTGAGTCTGGCTGGCAGAAGGACTCTAGAGGTGCTGAACTACATTGATATAATGAAGGAGAGAGATAAGCAGTGACCAACTAGAACGGCATGTAAGGAATACAGAAGTTTTGTCCTGTTCTCACTGCATTTCATTTAATTGGCATATTTTGATTTTTCTAGCCTGGTTAGACAAAATATTTTTTTGCTGTTTGCTTTAAATTATTATTAACTACGGAGCTCTATCTACCTACTGCTATGTGTAACTATGGATTTCGATAGATCTCCAACTGTTAACACATTTTACAATGGCTTAGTAAATATAAACCTTAGAAATTACATTTGCTTTCCCACTATAGATCCATAAAATTCTGTAGTTTGGGATTGACTTTACTTCTGTTGAAGGTAGTGGAAAGATTCTGTTTCACTTCAAAACATATTTGAAGTGGCTCTTAGTTCAGAACTATTGTCTGATTCTTATCCATTTTACCAGACAAACTACCCTTTACCATATGTTTGTACTAAATACAAAAATGGGAAACAACAGAAAATGCACATCTGCACACAAGAATAAAATGTAACTTAAAAAGAACTAATTTATTAATTTTTACAAAAAAAAAAAAAAAAAAAAAGCTTAATCTTCCTTCCATAGCAGATCTATTGATTCATTCTCTGGCTGTTAATACTGACAAATCTTTTATGTGTTTCTGTATTTTGCCTGCAGATAGAAAATCTGAAATGCTTTCCTCTTTATTTCAGTGTTTGTGTGAAGCTACAAACCACAACAAATAAAAGTTTCTGATAATATTGTTTCTAGGTTATATTCTTTCCTTCTAGAAAAGTTCCTAGTAAAGGTGGCAGGGAGACTCACTCTGTTACTGACATTCTACTTATACATCCATACACCTTTAATTATATATACATATCTATATATCTTATCTATGTGTGTGTGTATACACTGGCATTGGCCACCTGGCTGCATGCAGGATCCTGTTCATTACAAACTGGGCTTGGGCAAAAGGAGACTATTCCTTAACCAGTGCAGGAGGTTTGCTTTTATAAGGTTACCACGTTGTGCTTTCTCCCTTGGCGACAGCTGGTAAAAGATTCACTGCCCTTATTCTCACCAGGGCGGTTTCTTTTATTTCTACATTTTGTAATAACAGGCTTTGCGGATGAAGGGATGTGTGTCACCCAGTCCCATGAGATCCGTCGCCATTCTTTGTTTCCATTCTCATCATCAAACTAGTGGCTGTGTTTTCTACCGGCTTTTGTTTTTGAAGCTAAGAGCCGTTTTTAAAAGAAAGTCTACATTGCCCAACAGTTTGCAGGTTTATGGGTATGCCATTTTAAAAATAGCATCTCAGAAATTTCAGTGGACTTTTCTGTACCGGGAAGAAAATTGGATTGTCTTTTTTATATATGAATTGCATACGTGGGAAGTGGTTTGCACAGCCGGACTTCTGAAATGTGTGACTATCATTCAGCCAATTCACTGCCCACTTGCTGAAGCTTGACATAAGCAGATTTTCTTTTTTTTAGGTTGCCTCAGTTTGTTGTCAAAGCAAGCTCCTTAGTAATTTTTTTATCTGAAACTGCAATGTTCATCTTCTTCACGGGAGCTATAATTTATTCGAACAACAGCTATGATTTGCTGAAAGCTCAGCCATTACCGGTGGTTTGTAAGGCAGAGTTGTTCACTCAGCATTACAACGCCCGTTCCGATTGTGCCGCACCAGCAGCAGCCCGTGCGGGCCGGAATTAGGACATCTCCAAGGCGCGCGCTTTCCCAGCAGCCCCCCGTGCCCGGTACGTACCTGTCAGCCCTTCCAGTGGCGCGCGTCCGGCTTCACAGCACCGTACACTTTATATTTGAGTTTCCGATTAGACTGGCAGATGTACAATTGCCGCATGGCCAGAGAGCTCTCTGGTGGCCGTGCTTAGGGCGAGGCTGAAGTGACCCAACCCAAGGTAAACTGCCATCAGCTCGCAGTGGAAGTTGTACTCCCGATGGCTGTGAGAGGGGCCTCGTTGCTGGGAATTCTAAATTTTCTTTTGTTTTACAGTGACGCGAGCTACCCAAGGTCAGGCAGGTGCTCCTGATCGGCAGAGCTAGCCTCCGAGCAGGGCATATTCCCAGTCTGCTCCTGTGAACCTACCGGACAAAAAGCCTGCAGGTCAGAACTGGGAAAAGAGAGCTGGTTGCACTGTATGGACATATGTGTGCAGGCGTTTCTAATGAAGCAATACACCTTTATTAAGTTATCTCTCATATCTCTCATAATTTAGAGCCTTTCAGTGGGTACAGCTTATTTTCACTTCCGTCACTAATATAGAAGTTTTCAAAATCTGTCTGGTTTCAGCCTAGATTGCACCATTTCCCAGTAAGGACTGGAATTAGGCAGCTCAATGCGTTTTCTGACTGGCTGTAGGTAAGAGCTGCACACATGCCTCTAATGCAATAATTCACCACTTGGGATATGTCAATCACCGTAGATAATCATGTTCCAAAGCCTTTGGATGAGAGTGTATAAAATCCAATTACCTTACAATTTTTACCTGTAATTGGAAAGCAATCAGAAGAAAACTCTCTTTGTGGTGGTATGTGTGCTAGCAACGATGATAAATAAGGCAGCGTGCTCTTTTTTAGCCACTAGAGAAGTATTTTAAAGTGTTTACATTACCATTATTGCATTAGAAGAGAATCGTACTTCCTCCTAATCTTGGTGCCAGTCTACCCCTCTGCTTGGGTGCTTTCTTTCACCTGATTTTTTTTTGTGACTTTTGGGAAGAGCTGAGTTTGGTTTAATAGGAATCTCCTCTCTCTCAGTGGTAACCTCAAATCGTGCTTTCTTCAGCCAATGCTATTTAAGCCACTGGTATTTGTAACCTGCAGTAACGACCGTCGCCTGCTATGCACATCCAGGCACCACCAGCTTTCTCCGAGGCAACGACGCAGGCAGAGACATTCCTTGTTCATCCATGTGAATCTTCCTGGAGGTGGGCTAAGCCTCTGGGGAGGCGACAGAAATGTATATGCTTTTAACTGTCTTTGGTGAGAATCAGTTATAAGTTGAGTTTTGCTGGGGAAAAGGACAGAAGGGTGCCTGTAATTAACCAAAAACCGGGAGCATTGGTTTAACGTGGGCACTCGAATGCTTCAAAATATAGATGGAAAGAAAGACTCTCTCACTGAAAAATGTTACCCTAAGCTTTGGTCAGAAGCAGTATTAATATGCACCTGGTGTCCTTTTTGCTATAAAATCAGCTTTAATTACAGTAACCTGCAAGGTAAGCATTCCGGCAAAGTTTTCCGGGCAAGCACCAACAGAAGTTTTGTTTCATTAACGGGGCGGTTTATTGCCAGATGGTATTATTATGCCAAAAGCCTCCACAAACTTTGTAGAAATCCTTATTTCCTTTTCATGAAGGATTATCATTGTGGGGAAAAAGAAGCTTAAGTCTTCATACAAGTGATTATTTCTTAGGTGGAAACTGTTTGTGAATTGGCTTTTAAAGGGTCTTAGCAGAGAGCAGATTCAGGGAGGACGAGGTTTCCTGGAAAAAACATTCAGCTCTCCGTATCCAGTGCCTCACCTGTCCCCACAAAGCGAACGACCTTCCTGCAGCCCTTCTTGAGCCTCTTCTCCCTGACAGCCCCGGTGGGTCAGGGGTGACAGTCCCAGTTACTCGCAGCAGAGCTCACTTCTCCAGTCCTGGTGATATTGAACTCCAACAAGGTCTCGTACCTCTGTGAGCCAAAACCAAAATGCTCTCCCTCTCACTTAGCCACACTGCTGTAAAGTCACACCCCACACCTCGATGGTGTGCTGCAGCTTTCTGGACCTGAAACCCAAGAGAGACCAGCTTGCAGTGAGCTCCCGCGCAGCGCCCAGGCGGCGGCAGAGGGTGCAGATACGCCGGCTCTGTGTGAGGCAATGGTGAATCCTGGGCCGAAAGACAGAGAGAGGGGTGGCGAGTCAGTGACAATAAGGGGGGAGGCTGCAAGAGGCCAGAGGCCCACTGCGTTAGTTACTAGAGATGGGATGAAACATTTCCAAATTAACCATGCTTGCGCATGCTTGCAGAGGGAGGGCTGCGATTTACTGTCGCTGTGTCACGCTCAGCACCTGGGGCCGGCCCGGCCAAAGGACCCAGAGCTGTGGCTGTTTGTAGGACAAGCCAGCGCGTTGTTGCAGAAGATTTACTCTGTTCCCCGGGCTGCAGTAACTCTCAGGAAACAGGTCTGCAAGGAGATTTGCTCTTGAGAGAAGCGGCACTTCCTGCAAACAAACAGATGAATTTCTGGAGAACCCCAGACCAGCTGAAGCTGGTGGGGATTTCTGAGCTTGCCCAGCCCAAGCCCTGGTCGGAGCAGGGCCAGCCGGAGCAGGATGCTCCAGGCTGTGGCCAGCCACTGTCACCACACACCTGGGCTGGGGGATAAACCCCACCAGGTAGGTGACCCCAGGGAAGCTGTGCCCACTCACAGCGGTTGCTGCAGACGGAGGCAGCCGCTGCCTGCAGTGGTTTCCTCCCTGTGCTGCGAGCAAGGCAGGAGCCTGGGGCTGGAGGAAGGGGAGCTGGGGATGCGTGCAGAACGAGGCTGGGTGCTGCTGCCCTGCTCTGCCCCGATCTCCTCGGGTCCATCTGTCTCCTCACCCACGTGTCCCTGCAGCAAGGAAGAGAAGTGGCGTTCCCTGCAGCAGCACCCGGCGGCTGGCTAACAATGGGCACCGATCGCTCTCCCACCAGTGACCTGGGGGGTCCCGATGCCTTCAGCATCTCCCTGTGAATCCCACCCACCATAACGAAACCTGACATACAGAGGTAATGTAAAAGCTATCGCAGCTGGTACCAGGCTGGGGGGCAGCTGTCATCCACCACTCAGCTAACAAAAACTTTGCTTGCTCTTGATTTTTTCCATCATTTCTAGCATGAGAGGAGAGCAGCAGGGACACCAGTGCCAGCCCCAACGTAGCTCCAATGCCGCATGGTGCAGCTGCCTCCCCCTCTGCCCCGCAGCCAGCCTGGGGGCTATGGGTACCCCAAACACCAGGGAGAGTGCGGGAGAAGCCACGTAGCATGAGAGACCAGCTGACTGCGGTCATGTCTTGTGACAGTCCAGTAACCGGGCACACTGTCATATCAGCCATCCTGGACAAAACAAAGGAGTTAATTGGGAGCAGTCAGGCGGGGTTTGAGCCATCATGCCATGAAAAGATTAAAACAAGCACCAGTTTAACAGCAAAGCTTACGCCAAAGCACCATTTCCCAGGAGGGACTGGGCCACCCGCTGCAGGCCACGGCTGCCACTTTGGGTTTGGAGACGTCATCTGGTGTTTGCAGGACGGCACGGTATGAGACTGCCGGCAACCTCCCCTCCTGCAACTGCAGCGCCGCTAAGCACCGCTGAGGGAAGGCTTCAGACGGACAACCTGAACGCGGGATTTGGTGACAGCTGGCTGGGGACGCGGGGTCTCACCAGCCTCAGCTCTGGAAATGGCTTTCAGAACAAGGAAAAGCTGCAGGGGCGGGAAGGCTGCAAATGCCCCTCTGTCCGAGGGGACCAGAGACGCGTGTGAGCCAGATCAGGTGGGGCAGCCTCAGGCCCGAGCATTGTAATGCAACCCCCCGTACAATTTTGGAGAACAGGACTAAAACAAGCGCAGGTTAGCTGCGCTACGGCTGCCTGTTCAGCAACCACACGTCATGCTTTGCCTGGTAGAGTCTGAACCAACCCAGTCCATGCCCCTCACTGGGGTTTCTGGGCATGCCGGGAGCCTGTGTCACACTGCCGGGTGCTGCTGTCCCCTCTCACGCTCCAGGAGCTTCACCGTGCCCCTTGCTCGGGGCACCCACAGCCACCGCAGCAGCTGGGGAAGGGCTTTGCATGGGGCTCCTCTTCCTTAGGAGACTGGAGGACTCTCTTCAGGATCGGGGGGGTGATGATGAACTACACCAGTAACAACACAAAATCAGGGAGACGGTGAGGAGACTGCTGGAACTGCTTATGGCAAACGCAAGTGACTATTTCCACCTGCCCTTCAGCTGGTTGCTTGATGGGTTGAATAGGTTGAATCCTTATCCCTCAGGATAAGGATTGAGGTGCCATTCATCTTGGGTCAAGCGAATGCACTGGAAGTGAAACTGCAGCAGCTGAAGAGCCCAAGCACGGTCATGCAGGGAGCTCTGCGTGGGCAGGGGCGGCCAGAGGGACGCCAGCTCAGGGGATGATCACCGGCAGGTCTCTTCAGCCAGCTCAGCGCAACTCAGCAGGGAACCACTGAGATCAGAGGAAAGGGACTTTTTTTTTTTAAGCTTACCTTTAACTTCTCCACCTGCTTCCTACAAACTGTAGCAGCCTTTAAAGAAAGCACCTCATGCCATGCACAAAGCAACGGCCGTGCAGGACTGTAAGGATGACTTTGGTTCGGATGCAGCACCACCCAGCCTGGATGCCTGCAGGGGTCTGATCCTGAAAATGCTCACAGAGATTTGGGAGCAAGTACTGCTTGCCAAAACCATTACCCCTTGTCCTATCGCAACAGGCCTTGCTAAAAAGTCTGTCCCCATCTTTCTTGTAGGCCCCTGTTAAGTACTGAAAGGCTTCTATAAGGTCTCCCTGGAGCCTTCTCTTCTCCAGGCTGAACAACCCCAGCTCTCTCAGCCTTTCCTCATGAGAGGTGCTCCATCCCTCTGATCATTTTTGGGGCCCTCCTCTGGACCCGCTCCAACAACAGGTCCATGTCCTTCCTGTGCTGAGGACCCCAGAGCTGGACGCAGTACTGCAGGTGGGGTCTCACCAGAGCAGAGGAGAGGGGCAGAATCACCTCCCTCGACCTGCTGGCCACACTTCTTGTGACACAGCCCAGGATACGGTTGGCTTTCTGGGCTGCAAGAGCACATTGCCGGCTCATGTCCAGCTTTTCATCTATCAGTACTCCCAAGTCCTTCTCAGCAGGGCTGCTCTCAATCCCTTCATCCCTCAGCCTGTATTGATACCGGGGATTGCCCTGACCCAAGTGCAGGATGCTGCACTTGTCCTTGTTGAACCTCATGAGGTCGGGGAATGGGAGAGGGCAAAATAAATGGAGTGTTTGACAGCAGAGCCACCAGCTTTTCATTATCCCACAAAGCTGCCGTGTGGTTTTGGTGACAAGTAATCTGAACTGCAGCCACTCATCCTCTTTATAAGCACTATCAGCCAGAAACCTAAAAACATAATCTGTCAGTGCAAAATGATCAGCTGCCTCTCTCCTGTCCCAGAGATGAGCCCTGCCACAGAGGCAGGTTTGCCGAGCAGACTCCTGCTGCCAGCATCTCCCCATCAGCTGTACTGCCACCGGCTCTCATCTCTCTGCAGCCCGGGATGAAAGGCTACAGCTCTGTCAGAGGCAAGTCTGGATCTTGCACGGGTTGGATCGTGGTACCTGCGGTCGGTGGAGGTAACAGGACCAATTTCCACTCTGTCTAGTGAGTGTGATTCCTCTGCTGCACGGGGGAGCGCAGCCGGGGCAGCCCCTGGCGGGCACAGCCACAGTCCTGCTGCTCTTTGTTAATCATCAAACTGGTTTAAGCTATTTTCTTAATAAAACACACAGAGTTAGGACATTTCCCCATTAGAAAATAGCAACTTCTGCCCTTTCCCCAGTCGACAATCAAGTCTGAAGGTATAAATTGCTGTCAGAAACCTGGTCTGTGTTTGGGCAGGGGACACTGAAAACCCATGGGGGACATCAGGACAGTCGGCAGCTCTGCGTAGCTGCATTCAGCTCTTCAAACAAATCCTCCGGGAAGGAAGGGACGCGTGTCCCATGTGCCATCGTCACAGAAACGCTCTCTGGTTTGAAACACATCATATTAAGATCATATTCAAAGTTATTCTTACCCTTCACTTATTTCAGGCAAGCCCCTGGGCTATTTTAGCTCGTTTTGCTGAGCAATGCAATTTTGTAACTGTAAAAGGCAACCCGAATACCCGAACAAAGGAAACCTTGAGAAAGATTCTGTAATTAAGTATCTCACCTTTTATTTTGTTCATTTACACTTCTGGCACTGACAATTCTTTGAAGATATTTATTTTTATGTAAAGACCAAACTTCATTAAAGCAATCAGAAGTCAATTAAATAATTTTACATCACTTAAGTTTCAGAAAATGTACAACACTTTCATACATTATAGGCTTGACTGGTTGCAAAAGGAAATGGCACATGTTTGACATGGTTAAAAAGTAACTCGGACAACCCGACAATTAGTTTTGCCAAAACCTGTTTTGTACTGAATACCTAACAGGCACCCAGGGATTACAGTATGCCTGATGGCGTCATGTGCATGTTATTATTCGGCACCGAAGTATCACTATCAATTTGGTCTCCAGTAACATCTCGAATATTCTACGTAGGATTTGTCACAGAAAGATCCGGTTAATGGTTTTGCAGGGGTGTGAGATTCACGATGGAAAGCGGAGATGTGACTCGTGCCACTTCCCAGCCATGCCCTGGACCAGCAGGACACTGAGCACACGGAGGATTTCAAGCATATGAACAACCCTATCTATTTCATGGGGACTACTCGAACACTTAAAATCGACCAGCCGGCAGGCGTGCGCTAGCAGGGCCCGCAGTGTTCCACAGCATCCCAGCACCACGAAACCACCTCGTTTCACACCTGCTGAGGATCCACAAAGTTTCTCCTGCACAAGTCACGATGATGGTCATACAGTCAGTCCTCTCCAAAGTCTGTGTAACGTTTAAGGCAGCAAGAGAAATTTGCCTTTATTTTAACTCTTCAGAAACTGATGTTTCCTTTAGAAATAGGTGGATGTTATTCATAATTAAACAGTGCGCCCCTTAGTTACCTAAATGCGATGAAAGGTCAAACCAAATTTTGACAAGTTGTATCTGAATAGAATTGAGCTGTGTAACTGAACCAGAGTTGAAGCTTTATAATTACACGTGCCAGATCATTCACATGTAACATACCGTGTAGGGACAACGTGAAAAAGCGGGGATTTAGATAAACTCTGTATTCTTGAGGCCTGATGCCGGTCCAACTTCCGCTGGCTTGAGTGAGCTCTACTGAAGCTGACGAGTGAGCACCTCTGAGGCGAGGCGTAAGATTAAAAACATGCCGCTGGTTCACACTAACAGGTCATTGTGGCTAAAGTATATTCTCAGATACAGAACTCGGGAACACCATTAACACCCATTTACAAAACACTACAGTGATGGTTATTGGCACATAAAAAACTCCTTCTCTATATGAAAACATACACAAAATAGATAAGAACTGCCATTTTTTTCAGACTTTTAAAATCTATATATAGTTGCCTTTAAGGAGTTTTAACCCCTGGTATCACAAACAACAATATTTCTTTAACAATGTTCACCTAGATTTTACTGTGCTGACATTTGTAACACTGCCACAACCTAGATCACTTTGTGGATTATGCTTAACTGTACACAAGGCGATGAAGATTGATAGAAAACCACTAAGATTTTTGCACAAAAATGTGACTTATTAAAATCCAGAGAACGATTGAGTCACTTATAGGCAGCAGCTACATGTAAGCTGTAAATGTTACCCGCAATAAAAACACATTTTGCCATAAAGCACATATTGTGGCATTATCTGCTTCTGGCCTGGTACACAAAGCTCGATTTTCTTCCCAATGCAGAGGAATGGGGTTTGGTTAGCTTCACTCTCTCAGAAAAAAAGTGCACAAATATCTTACTCTTTAAAGTGCTTCGCAGAACTGTCTCATCTGCCTTGATTTCTACCCCGAGATCTCTCTATGCTGTGAAGACTCTGCCTCCTTCTCGCATAGTGATGTTCAGCTAACAAAGCCTCTTAAGCAAGTACAAGTAAAATTTCAAGACCACGTTAGAGGACCGTTGACCTTGAGAAGTAGAAAGCTGGGTATAAAGCTGAGAAGTACAGGGTCTATCTCTTATTAGCCCATTGCGCACTTGTAGGACTGCACCCAACACCCTCCCGGCCGAAGGAAAGACCCTTGCTCAGGGCCTGTGGCAGCCCCTGAAAGTCAAAACTTCTCCTCAGTGCTCAACCCGAGTGACCAAGAAGGGCAAAAGAGATTTCACCGAGGAAAAAAGGACTAGCTTTGCAAACTCCGTCGTCACCTTCTCACCTCCATGTGGGCATGGGAGAGGAGCACCTGTGTGCTTCCTCCCCCTGAGTCTGCCAGCCCCCTGTTCCCATCCACAGGACCAAGCACAGTCCCTTGGTCCCACCATCCTTCTCCCCCATGGGAGAGAAGTCAGAGACCGCTCCTTTTGGCTACGACACCTGTCTCTACTGAAACATGACGTCGTGGGGCTTTTGATGCATCATGTCTTTCTTCTCCCCTCCCAACCCTAACTCCTACACCAGTGAAATGCTGTATTTACCAACTCATGCAAAAATAAGTCGGCATTGGAGCAATGATCCTTGGGACATAACCTCTCTTGTCCCAAAATTGCGGACAGGGCTGTCACTGCGACTCACAAGGTAGCAACGTCTATGAGAGCGATCTATCTAAGGTGCACGTGAAGCAACGCAACTCAAACAAGTCCCGGGGCCTTGCTTCGTTTCTACGTCTATTTTCAAAACAGGTTTGCTTCTCTGGTTAAAAACTGATTTTGATCAACAAAGTGACAAGGGGAAGAAACAAGTGGCAAATTATCTCAACCCCCCAACACTCCAGATTTGCAACATGGTGAGCAAACTACTGTATGTGAATTAAATTTAAAAAGATTAAAAATGCATCAGGACTTGTTTCTTTTATACTTGCTCTTAGACCAAAACATGTAGAGTCAGTAGATTAATCAGAATTAAAATATCTCAAATTACAGTATTACTCTAGCATTCCTGATGCACAGAATACCTGAATTAAGTGTGCAGTCCTTGTGAAGAAACGATTTCACATCTTCTGCAGAAAGCTTTCAATAAAACGATATTGTGCTTAGACATACTATTTATGCTACTTCATAAATTAAAATCCTGTCATAAGAAATTATTCAGCTACACTGTATTTTCATTCTTTTATCTGGAATGTTACTAAGTCTACCCTTAGCAAAAATCTCTTAAAACTTAAAATATGCACAAATATAAAAAATCTTTGCAAAATAGAAACATTTATTTAATTTTCTTCATACACTATAAATGTTCACAGAGTCTAAAAATAAAACCCTAATTGCGTAAGATTAATCTCAAGTATTTGATCTCATTTTTATTACACACGATGCTTGGTACTAGGTTCAGTGTTTCTAAGGTATGGAATGTTATCTTGGTGTAAAGCAACCCTAAAAGGAAGACTTAAACCCGACTCTCTGCAGGCAGGGAAGGGGGAGTGACAATAAAGAAGCCGATACATTTTGCACCCTCATAGCCAGTAGCAATGATGAATAAAACACATGGGTTTCAATTGTTTTGCCTCGAGAAAAAGTGCACGGGATGCAAACCTTCAGAAAACTGCTTTCAGTAGGATCGAACTTGTTGTGTGAGAAAACGAGCCCAGAGCAGTATGCAGCTGAGCACCACTTTTGAGAACGTCCCTGAAACCAGGCCGGCAGAGAGAGGTGGTCGTCTGCTGCTAAAAAGCCCCAGCACTGCCTGCAAGACAAGAGAGGCTGATCTTGTGACAGCAATCTTTCCACGACTTTGCTTTGGTTATGCCCAATAAATGCAGCCGTTTCCTCCACCTGGGGACACAAGTGTAACAAAGGGCAAGGTCAGCACTGACACCGTGCCGGCGCAGGGACGCCCTCCTTGCCTTACACCCCGCGCCAGCAAAGCACGTCAAGCAAGGGGACGTTCATCGGCGTAATGGTGAGTGTGGGCTCACGCTTTTGGGGGCATCAGAACCATAAGTCCCTCCTCTCAAAAGCCAGTACATACCCACTTAAACCAATCAACCATGGAAGTACAGGTTGGGCATTACACACCTATTCACACGCTGTTCTGGGTAACAAAACTGTTCCGAATAAGGGTCTTCAAACACACATTTTTCGGTTTCAGAAAGAAACCAATTTGCCCCTAAAACTCTTTTGTTCTTGTCTGTGCCAAGTATCCCTTCTTATTTCAGGTACTGCACCTTCGGTGAAGGTTTCAAAGAGGTGACAGCCTAACAGAGACATCCCGCGGCGGGTGCATTTGTAGACAGGTCTGGAGACCTGGCTGGAGCATTTTCAACAGCTGGTGCTTTCAAGCATAAAAATAATGTGCGCTTAAAGGGGAGGCAAGACGGAAGGCGTGAGAATCCAGCCCTTTCACCGCGCAAGGAGATATTCAAGGTCGGGCCACTCTTCCCAATGAGTCGTTTGCAATTCCCTCTGTCCACTATGCTTTCCCCTTTCAGTCCCAGCCAAGTCACAGAAGGATGCTTTAAAATGTTTTCTTTCCAAAAATATTTCTTTGATTATTGAAGTAAAAAAGAAAATAATGCAAAATACACCCAGTTGCTGAAGGTCAATAACTGGAGAGTAAGAGCTACCCCCACAGAAGACCAGATAACATAATGGCAGACTTCTTTACAACAACAAAACCCCACATTATCAAAAAAAATAATTTAGAAACAAATGTCCAGTCTCAGTTTTGATAGTAATTCTACATTCAAAATATTTTTCAACCCAAGAAAAGCCCACAAAGCAAATCTATAAAAGCTAATGAACCCAACAACTTCTTTCATCTTTACACAATGAAAAATAAACATATTTTTACCAAATAAATGGGGGGACGCCCGCAGGCAGAGGAGGTTTTCCACATTCTTTCATGAAGCAAATGTTTCAAAGGTAAGAATTTGAATTGTTGATGCTTTCAAACTCATATCTTTGAAGACTTAAAGCAGTGAGGACAGGGCAAGGAAAAAAAATAACATAATATTTTTCTGTAGCTGCATAAAATTCAATTTGCCAAGGCAAGCAATCATGGCAGGTGAATAAAATACCATTCGTATTTTCATTACCAGGCTAAAGGCAGCCAAGTTGATTTTTGCGCCTGACATTTTCTTGACAATTTTGCAATGCTTCAGTAAGGCAATTAATATGAGATGTAGGCTTCTGCTCATTGCTAATATTTCTCTTTAGATCCAGCGAGACGCTGGTTGACTAAGGGCATTTGAAGGAAAAACGTGCTGGGATTCATTTACTCTGCACATACGAAGATAACTGAAGGCAACAGGATTATTCACAAGCAAAATGCGCAGGAGGGATGACCACTGTGCGTTTAGCAGCACAAAACCTCTCCCCTCCTTTTCTTTCTTTTAGCTAATGGTATTTTGTGTTCAAAAGTAGGCATGAACCCAAATGTTCAAATACAAAAAAGGAAAACAAACATTTTTTTCCAACGAGCTGAAGCCTCTACATTGTACCTAGCAATATATACCAGTTCATTTGTATGGGTGGCCACATCCTTAGTTCTGTTTTCCTGCTGTCGGTTAATTTTGGCGGTTGCTCTCACAACTCCCAACCATCGTGTGTACTCAGGGGCAGCAGCGGCTAGAAAACCCGGTGTAACACAGACGTACGCCACTCTAGTGAACCTCCACCCAGGTGAGTATGGCTCTCTACTTCTTATCTCAAATAAATAAAAATGGAAATTCTCTTCAGGCAAATTTGGGAAATGTTCCCTCCAATAGATATGGCAGACATTTGTATTTTCGTAATCCGTTAAACCTTTTAAATGGCTACCGTTACAGCAGCTTACGCATTCGTCATTCGTTGTACTGCACAGCAGAGATATTTGCTAAGTTGCTATGGGACGGGGAGCTGACAGATGTTGGCTGCTTTCTGATTAGCTACTCTGTTATTTTATCTTTTGTCAGTATTGAAGATAAGGACAACCACTGACTATCTAGGATAGCCTTCTGGATTCATCTGTCACAGCGCACCCTACTATATGCCTTGGGATGGTGCAGTGTAGCGCACGCGTGGTGAATTCACATAATCATGGAATTCAATCTCTTTCGGAAGCCATTGCTTTTAGCTATCAAGAAAACGCTAGCATATTAAATTTCCTCCCCAATGGAGCATTTTTGAACGTGAAGGCATTTTTAACTAGACAGTAGAAAGGAGAACCAGACCAGAAGCAGGGCAGTGAGGTCATCAGAGAGCTGCTTTTCCCCCAGAAGGCTTTTAAATGATTAAATACATCAGCAGCTGAAAATTATTCCACATCAGAAGCATCATTGTCAGAAAGATGGTAATTACTTCCCTTCACCCGAATATACTCGATATACCTCCCTTCATCAGAATCTGACATACCACATGTACATAGCCTGTTTTCAAACAAAGATTCAACTTCCTCTAGTTTTTTCCCTTTAGTCTCAGGAAGGCAGCCGTAGATGAAAACCAGTCCCAAGCCAGCAAGCCCGGCATAGAGGAAGAAGGCTCCTGCAATGCAAAGCAACAGGCACAGTTGGTTACCGAAGTTCCTGTCCCTTCTCTGCTCCAGAGCAGAGGGAGCAGCAGAAGCAGCAGGCTGCAGATACCAAAGGAGTGTGTAAAAGCAATGGTTGGAGAGGCATCGTTAAAATAACGAGCTGCGGGGCCGTGGGTGTAGAAGGCTGCTTTATTGCATCGCTCCACAACAGAATAAATTAACAAAAGCAGTTCCGTTTCACATGGAAGATAATACACATCTTTTTTGGACAAGTCGTTCCGCTGTTAAAATAAACAGCAATTGAATGGTTGCACATCCAATAAAAAAAGCAGATACGAAAGGCAAGAACTTTCTCAGTTTATCTTAACAGCGAAGGACACACTAAGACAACCCCTCAGAGCAAGAAACTTCAGCAAAAAAGAAATAGTCAGGATTAAAATAATGCTTGTGACTCTTACACCTTATTATTATTTAGAAGTCCTCCACAGAGACAATTAGCAGTGAGAAAGAGCTCGTTCCCTCCCGCCACCCACCTTACCTAGGGGTCAGAGAAGGTACCAAAGGACCAACAAACATTCACCTGCCGCGTGTTTCTAGATTGATGACTCAAGGGACTGACAAGTAGGGTGAAAGGCTCTGTACTAGTAATGACAGGAAGGTCACAACAACTCCCTAGCAGCTTAATGTAATTTACATGACTTGTACTGGAGTGGCTGAGCAGTAATCTGACAAACTCTCTGCAGGCTCCAGCAGACAGGACTTAATCACCAGCTGGGAGTGGGGCAGTGGCATCTTACACAGCTATTTCTGCAAGGACCATCTGATATTGGCCTTGGATGCCATCATAAACTGGAAAACTGCAGATGCTGTCCCCTTAAGTGGGTATCAGCATTTCACTAAGTCAAAAGTGGTTTTTTTTCCAGCTTCCCTTGTTTTAATCAACTGTCTAGGTTCTCAGTTAAGGACAGAAAGAAATGTTTCTTATGAAAGCTGGACCAAACTCTATGATCCAGGCAGGTCATATCAGGTCTCCAGTCTTACTAAATCACGGTGGGTTGAGAACACTGCATTCACAGTTGACATTTCATAGCAAAGCCAACTGAGCGACCCAGAACCAGCAGAAAATCTATGCGCCAATGATAGTACCACACACACGGACGCATACTGTTTCTTACCATAGTACGTCAGGTATTCAGCTGTATGCAGAAATGTCAGTGACACGAGCACATTGAAAACCCAGTTGACTCCAGAGGAACAGGCGTTTCCTGTACTTCTAGCCCAAAGTGGGTAAATTTCAGAATTGATAGTCCAGGGCATAGGACCCATCCCTAAGAATTAGGAAAAAAGATCAATCCCAGTTTAATGGCTGGACTCAAAAGTAAATTTAACATGTAGCCTCACTATTTGACATTTTACCCTTACATTTTTTTAATTTATATGCATAAACAAACGGTTGCTTACCAGGTGCAAAGAAAACCAAGTATAAAATAAGGCCCAGAAGTGCTGTCCAAGAGTATGGAGTGGGGCAGAAATTGTATGCCCAGAACAAGTCTTCCTTTTTGAATACTGTTTCATTTGAACACCTGAAAAATAACGATAAAACTTAGTATTAAAGAATTTTCAGGAAAATGGGTGACATCTCAATATAAACATGGCATATAATGTCTTAGGAAAAGCTGACAAATGTAAATTAAGATGAAAAAGCTCCATCTCTCTTAATTTATCAAGATCTTTGAGCCAAGGCCTACATTCAGAAATGTGCTTTTTCCCAAACCTGGTCTTCGGAAGCATAACCAGCAGAACATTCCTGACTTTAAGCACCTGCCTTGTATCTACAGATCATCTTCAAATGAATAATCTTTACTATGCAAGTGGTCATACCAAAGCCAACGAGACCATTCACATGAATATTGCACAGTGGAGAAAGAGCTGCAGCAGCAGGACTTCGAGCTAAAGATGCCGCATGCAAGGATTTAGGTCAAATGGAAGTTAGTCCTGAAGTCATTGATGAACTATATGCTGCACGCCTTGGGTGTAATCAGTAATGCCTATAGAGTGTGCCAAGGTCAAGTGAAGGTATAAGGAAAAGAAGTACATACTCTCTTTTCTACACAGTGAAATAATTTAGAAGGTGGCAGCATTTCTAATTAGACAGCAAAAATAAGAATCAGACCAGAGGTAAACTGTGCCTGTGTTAACTGAAAGAAAAAGTGACTCTATTCCAAGGACTACGGAAAGCACATATTTCTAGGAATAGGTATAAAGCCAGGTATTTTCATCTGACTGTCAACAATATATTTTAAAGGAATACAGGCAACTTAATTTTTTGTTATAAATCTTGTTTTTTAAAATTAGCATTTGTTTCAAGGGACAACAAGTCATAACTGTAACTAGAGAAATTTTTCAGCTGCAACCACACCAATTGCTACAGCTGAAAAACCATGTACTTTTGGGAGAGAAGACTTAGGCAGACACCACCCTTTCATATGCAAACAATGTTATTCACTTGGAGAGAAGAAATCACAGAGAGCTGAACATCTGTCTGGATTATGATTTCCAGATCAGCTGAGCACTTATGTGAAGGACATGACCCTCTTGACAGTAGGAAAACCAGAATGAAGATGACTGCAAGGGGTGATAAATCATAGCTGGGCAACGAGTGGAGAGATGGTGGAGCAACAGGCACCCTGAAACATTTCAGAGGACCTACCACCACTGCAGTTGACTTTCAAAAGCAACTTCCAACAAAACATTTCTCCTCTAACTTTCCTGTTGAGAAATGACCAGGCAGACCCAGGCTGAACAGGAATGTGCTAAGGAACGTGCTGGTGGCCAACCCACAACCAGTCCTGGGGAGAAATCTCCCTTATGCTGGCATGGGTGTACCAACAGGACAACTTTTAAGGCAGGATATCACTGTGAAGTCCTAAACCCAATTTCAGGACAGCTGGAAATCTACAATTCAAATGCTCTTAAAAGAGAGAGGTTAACCCAACAAATCCTGGAAAAACGCACGTCTGAAACCCCAGCCAAACCCTACCGCTGCCTTAATGGCGGTAAGCCGCAAGATTTGTGGTTCCACCTTGCACTTGAGCAGTGCCTGAGCAGCCGGTGCCAGCCCTCCCCGGAGAAATGCTGAGCCCTTGGCGTGCTGCCGGCAAAGCAGCCGGTGCCGGCGTGCATGTTTCCACCCTGCCACAGCCCTGCCTTGCTGAGCTCCCCCAGAAAGCCCATCTCATCCAGCGCATACAGATTCACTTTCAGTCTTGAGGTGAAAAACACACAGAAAACAGGCCAAGTGAACATCTCTCTCAAAGATACATCCTTCATGCCTGGATACAACAGGCTTGTGGCCTCAGCCGCTGCCTGGCCACCGGAGCACCCCTCTGCCGAAGACACTAGCAGCTTCCATGACAGAGATTTTTCACCTTTTCTCAGCCAAAAGTACTGCTGTCATCCTTGCCACTTCTTCATCTTGCTTCTAAGCATCACCCCAGGTTCCTTCTTCTGTCACTTGGCTCTTTCATGGCTCAGCACAGCATTTCTTTTTATGTTACGAGCATGAGACACGGATCATTCCCTGATGGTGTCCACCTTGACACTTCCCTACTGCTCTACACACTCCTCATCACGTGCAGGTTAACTCAGGTTTGAGGTATGTCCCAGGTACAAGACATACAGAAGACTGAACTGTGCTGGAGAACTATCCATATGTTTAAGCCCGCCGTTCCTTACATGTTAAGGAAATGGTGTTTGAAAGATTAATTACTGAAGAGCTGGTGATCCTGTTGCCATCTCCCGCTCAGCCCCGTGTAGCTGCCTGCTCTCCATCTGCACCACTGACAGATCACAGGATTGCTCAGTTTCACACTGTTTTAACACCACCATGTTTGCTTCTTTTGCTGTTACTCTAATTTCATTTGCAGGTGTTTGGTAATGAATACAAGCTGATTAGCATTTTAAAACATCTTGCTGCTGAGATTGGTTTCTCCATTCTGCCCAGCCAGATCGGCAGCTCCTCAGCGAGGAGCCTCATGCTTTCTCTTGAATGCTACTGTAAACAAAGACGTACTTGATTTATTATCTTGCATCCATCTCCATCAGTGCAAACCAACGTACTGATTCACACAGACACAACCGCCGGGAGGTCTGGATGTTTTCTTCCCCTACCATCTTTCCCCAGATGTGTCCTACTTTTGACAGAGTGGAACACAAACAATACAAGGGAAAATCAGATGTCTCCAAAGCTTCCTATGGCCGAAGCCACTCATCTGTTCTCCGCTGTCTGCCCGTAACTGAGAGGAAATTCTGTTGCAAGAAAGCAGATTCAGAGCATTGAAACAGGAAAAATAGCACTCGAGACAAGATGTAACAGAAACTTTGCAGTAACAAACTGTGCTTTGCTTATCCTTCAGTAGCAAACCAGCATGGTACACAGAGTAAAAGCAAAGATATCTGCATTTGCTGGCATGTTCAAAAATAACACTCCTTCAAGGCCGGGGATTTGCTCAAGCTGTTACTGTGCTAATTCTACTGCTATACTACTATTTCTACAAGATCTATTGTTTTGCTGAAGAATATATTAACAATTACTGTACAATGTACTATCCGATAAAATTCTGAATTCTGTCCTGCATGAAGAGACCATCTATGATGGAAAGCGGACGAGCAGCTTCCCATCACTTCACAAGCTGAAATGCACAGAGGAAAATGCCCTGTAAACTGCTTACAAGTCAAAGGATGCAGTCAGGTACCAGGGCAAAGAGTTTGTAAATACCAATATGCTGCGTAATCGTCGTGTCAGTATAAACAGTGAAGACACACCACATCAATTCCTCTGAAATTACTGCCAAAGTGAAAACATGATACTGCTACACTGAAAATCTTTACCATGAATTTCTTTCATTACATATTTTCCACAGATAATTTAAGAGACACATCTGTTCTAATTAGTGAGAACCTGACCTTCCAACAATTGATGTGAACAATTCAACTGACTGGAAATAAATCAGAACAGCAGTAGATTTCTAAATTATGGGCATTATATGCTTGGCTTCATAATCGCAGAATCCATCCTTTATCAGGTATGGTCTGTAGTTCAGAAGATCTAAAGCTTTGCTCCCCACCTCCTTACATTACCTTCATACGGCACATAAAAGCAGGTAAGAGAAGAAGAGCCCGTGTGGGTGATCTACAATGTTATTGCTGATAACAAGAGGATGAAACAGGATAAGACCATCTCCTTGATAATCAATCTAAATTTTCCTAATACTTGAGCTAATTTGGCTACAGAATAATTCTGAAGCACAACACTGAAAACCACAGATGGGGAAATGGCTAGAGAGTACAGAGCACAGGCAAGTGAGCACAGCGCAAGACAGAGACCCAGCTGATTTTCTCCTCCAATTTCCATTAATTTTTGCTTTGCTGTAGAGTGAGGACTGTGAGCCCTAAAGAGATGGCTTTTGTGGGAATTAAATGTTTCATTCTGAACAGTTGCCTATATTTTTAATATGAAAGCTGCCGACTTCTCGTTGTCTCTTAAGCCCTTCAGAAGCATCTTAAATGGATTTAGATCAAAAGTCTTAAAAGGTCAAAATTCAAATCAAATCAAGCTAAGGAAATAAATTACTTCTAAAGAAAATCACTAATGTGATCATTCATCGCCTTAAAATGCTTGTTAGAACAGGCGTATTTCAAAATTACACATTCTGCTCTGAGATAAGCTTTTACATCAGGTGCTGATGGTACAGAAAGATTTTAGACCTAATTCACAGTTTCACTAATCCCCCATTTCTTTGTTCTAACAAGAGTAAAACTACTTAAGGATTGCTCGTATGCCAGACTTTTGTGTCTGGGTTATCAGGATGATAATAATCTACAATTTACCAACTTAGTCTCCAGTGTAACACAAATATATTTGATTTAAAAAAAAAATCTCCTTTAAAGAGATCTTTGAAGTCTCCTGTGGAGAGTGCTGACTTTTATATCATGCCAATCCAACTGAACAATATAAATTTATGCCAAGCATACTGACTCATCTTTTCACCTGAAGCCTGGTCATGGTAAGGACAGAGGACCAAACAAACATAATTTAGAGTAGCTGCTGTTTGGACTGAGAAAGGTTTTTTGTGGGAGATGCTTGGGAACAACTAAGATTATTTATCCACAAGCAATTATTCATCCTGTGGAAGAATTCAGACCTTCACATTTGGGTTAGTTCACACAACTTCAAGCCCCTCTTTTTCTGCTAAAGATATTTAGTTGTCTGAACAGACCCCTAACTATCTTTAAATGACTTAAAGGATAGAATTTAGCAAGGTACCAGATTAACTGTGTAATAATTTAGTGGTAGTCAGACATGTAACTAAGGAGAACTTTGGAAACTGCCTCTATCCTGTCCATCAAGTGGCCTCTCTAACCCACCCATATACATTCAAGATAGTTACATTAGCACAACCCATAGAAACCAGTGAAACTGTAAGGTATAGTTTCACTATAAATCAGTATATTCTGATTTTAAGAAAAATTTCTGCTCCTTTCTGTGCTTAATTTTTATATATACATATGGTAAGATGCTATCTGAAGTATCAAGCAAAGCATAACTCTTTCCTGGAGGTGAACAAATTAATTTAAACCCGACTAATGTCTGAATCAGTACTTCCTAAGCTTTCTCACAGTTCCCTAGCTACTGGCTTCTGTGCCTCAGGGAAGACACACCATAGCTCCACACCCCTCTGGAGAAGTTTGTGTCTACTGCTTTGACTTCGTAGTTTACATGGAGAAATAACTCATCCATTAAACCAGATGCTGCTAAAAATACGCAGATGAAGCTTCTTATGCCAGATGATGGTAATTGAAAAAAACTGAAAAGAACAAACAGATGCAGCCTTGAAAAAAATGTACCCATAAAATTTCATGGTATTCAGCTAGACATTGCTTAACCTTCATTATGCAAAAATACCAGCAGCAGTTTGGGATGCTCATTGAAGCCTTTTGCTATAACTGGCAAAGAGTTTTTAAAATATTAGTACGCACTTCAAAAACTTGGAAAAATAGTTTAGTTCACAGCAAGAAAGCAAATTGCACCTCAGCAGATTGCTGATGCATTTGCACATGACTGAAAAACAGTCTTTACCATGCGGAGGCTCCCCGCTATAGGATCTATCTGTTATACCCATAGAGCTGTGGGTGATATCCTGCACAAAGAACAGAAACCAGGGCACTTTAATGGATAACCGCTATAGTAAATGCCGCTGTTCAAAATATTTCAAAAAAATCTTAAACTAAAGAGACAAAGCCAGTTCCTTTCTCTATGCAACGTTTTCCGTGCCAAGTAAGTTTAGTAGCAGCTACTAGGGCTAGAACAATACCAACAGGAAAATTATTGTCCTCAAGCTGAATGACTGGCACTTCGTACTCTGCACCTGGGAAACTGAAAGCACATATTCAAAGATAAATTAAAAAAAAACAAAAAACACAACCTAGAAGCTTGGTTGCTTTGCCCATTACAGAGCCAAAGAGTTTAGAGATGCCTTCTTTACTGTGTGCTGTAGGGGAAGAACTGAATTTCTAATAAGGTTTTATGTTTAAATCAGCATTTCTTACAGATCTGCTTGGAGGCAGCACGTAACATATATAGAAATAACTGTCAATTATTCATACTGAGCATCTTTTCCCTTACTGGCTGTTATCTTCTGATCCCTCTTTTATCTTCTTTCTCACAAAAGAAACAGAGAGTCTACAGACTGCTAAAATCTCCTAAAATCAATCACAAGGAATATTTCACTATAGCCCATACACACTATTAAATTTAAAAATTACTTAATATTTCATTTACTCAAGCAGAAGACCTTACTGAAATAATTACTTCATAGAAATAGCTCTCTCTAACACATAATTGCCTTCTGTGATTCTTGGACGTGTGTGCTCTTCACTGGGTAAAAAACCTGACTGGATGGCTGGGCCCAAAGAGTTGTGGTGAATGGAGTGAAATCCAGTTGGCAGCAGGTTACAAGTGGTGTTCCCCAGGGCTCAGTACTGGGGCCAGTTCTGTTTAATATCTTTATCAATGACCTGGACGAGGGGATCGAGTGCACCCTCCCTAAGTTTGCAGATGACACCAAGTTGGGTGGGAGTGTTGATCTGCTGGAGGGTAGGAAGGCCCTACAGAAGGACCTGGACAGGCTGGATCAATGGGCTGAGGCCAACTGTGTGAGGTTCAACAAGGCTCAGTGCCAGGTCCTGCACTTGGGTCACAACAACCCCATGCAACGCTACAGGCTTGGGAGGAGTGGCGGGAGAGCTGCCTGGTGGAAAAGGACCTGGGGGTGTTGGTCAACAGATGGCTGAATATGAGCCAGCAGTGTGCTCAGGTGGCCAAGAAGGCCAATAGCATCCTGGCTTGTATCAGGAATAGTGTGGCCAGCAGGACTAGGGAAGTGATCCGTCCCCCTGTACTTGGCACTGGTGAGGCTGCACCTCGAGTACTGTGTTCAGTGTTGGGCCCCTCACTACAAGAAGGACATCGAGGTGCTGGAGTGTGTCCAGAGGAGGGCAACGAAGCTGGTGAAGGGTCTAGAGCACAAGTCTTATGAGGAGCGGCTGAGGGAACTGGGGTTGTTTAGCCTGGAGAAGAGGAGGCTGAGGGGAGACCTTATCACTCTCTACAACTACCTGAAAGGAGGTTGTAGCGAGGTGGGGGTCGGTCTCTTCTCCCAAGTAACAAGTGATAGGAGGAGAGGAAATGGCCTCAAGCTGCGCCAGGGGAGGTTTAGGTTGGATATTAGGAAAAACTTCTTCACCGAAAGGGCAATCAGGCACTGGACCAGGCTGCCCAGGGAAGTGGTGGAGTCCCCATCCCTGGAGGTATTTAAAAGATGGGTAGATGTGGTGCTTAGGGCCAGGGTTTAGTGGTGGGCTTGGCACTGCTAGGTTAACGGTTGGACTGGATGATCTTAAAAGGTCTTTTCCAACCTAAATGGTTCTATGATTTTCAGTCATGTCAGAATGCACACCTTTATAAGACTTAGTATGCTGTTCTGATTTACTTCTCTTCCCGGCCACCTGGTCACAGATGAACATTTTTTTTTTTTTTTACATTACTATTTATTTAGCTAAAAATATTTAGAGAGTTTGAATTTAAACACTTCCATTTTCCCAAACTGAGAAATTTCTGCTTTGCAACTGCATCTGAATTTGCCCAATAAATAGAGTGCTGGAGCTGCTATTCAGTCTGAATAGACTGAGCAATAGACTACCAAATGATTGAAAACAGAAGCAATTTTTCCCCATGACAAATAGTTCTCCAATATGAATCACTTCAAAGGGGTTCTTAACTGTTTGCCATTCTGGATGTTTCAGTGTTTTTGTAACCACTGATTAGTGGATTCTGAAGGGTGGACAACAGTTCCTGCGTCTCTTGCCAAAGGAAGAAGCTCAGCTGTCTGACAGTGCCTGTTAGGATGTTCGTTATCTGTGGGTCTGAGCAAACAGTGATTAGGTAAGTCTAATCTCCTGATGAAAGATGTTCGGTTTTGGATTTGTTTCTGGACTGAAGGTTCTCCTTCATATTGCTGTATCCTATTCCTGTCCTCTCAAAGTTCAGCCTGCTACTCCATTAGACTTCTTTTATCCTATGCTGCTGCCTTCCGAGTCCTGCTGGCCACCTCCAGGCCATTGGCTACAATTTCCCACTCTGCTGTCACACCACAAGTGTTTCAAACTTCATTTTTTGTCCTATCTACTAGGAATGGAGAGAAACAAATCTCTGCTACTACCAGAACACCGTCCGGCAAGCTTCTCTCACCATCTTTCGCACTCTCCTTACCTGGAGAAATGGACTCAAATCAGGAAAAGCCAGAATGATGTTTATACCTAGTGTTAAAGCCCAACCATCTCAGATTTTACAACAGCTGACAGCACCCATTAGGTACACATGTACACATGTACACCAGTCCCAGCTACAGCACACTTAAAAACTGGGAGCAGAAATAAGCAAATACCTGTTTTTTGTTAGAGGACATATAATTACCTTAATCACACAACACATACATTGACTTATTTATCTTCCCAAGCTTTTTCCTACTCTTCCAAAGTATCATATGGGAATAAGGAATCAGGAAATGTCTGATGTATCTATGCTCTACAGAGTGCCCCATCCTAGTCCTAATTCTGATCCCAACTCGACACACTCCGTTTACCCCAGTACAATTTAAAATTAACTAGTAATAATTAAATTGTATGATTTAATAATCATGAGCAAATCATAAATAATTCAAATATTATATTAATAACGTTTAAACTTGTGAGGGGTCATACAGCAACTCTGAAAAATAATTATCTGTTCACTTAAACAACTAGCAGTCATGCCTCCAGAATTTTAATGGGCAGAATTCAAATTAAAACCTGATCAAAATGCAAAATCTTAATTAGTTTTGAGTATAAGCATCTTAGCTTAATATCGCTGTCCTTCATGCATTTCTACCTATGATCATTTTAACTACTTTAATCATTAGATAATAGGTCAGAGTTTCAAAATACGGTATTTTGTGTTTCTTTTAAACATTGGATGCTTTCAGGTACCAAATAGTTAACAGTACAAAGTTAGCTATTCAGATGAGAAAAACAAGGAAAAATGGCATATCTGTTTCATTTTTTTGTGAAAAAGCTTCAAAATTGCCCCAATTTTCAATAAAAAATGAAATTATTTTAAAAAAGGAACAGAAAGATCATAAAATAAAAATTGTTCTGTTTTTGTTTAAAAAAGATTTTTTTGCATTTTTTTCCCTGGAAAAGGATTATTAAAAATATTTACATATATATTTAAAAACAATGAGCACCTTATAAAAGTACTTTAAATAAAAACCTCAAATATCTAAATATATTACTGCACAAACTGAGTGCACAGACGTCCATTCTACATCCACTTAAATCCAGGTCTAAGACTACAACTCAATAAACAGCCGGCAGAAGATGACTTGGTTAACACCCAGCTAAGGGGTTCACAGGTTGAAATCATAGCTGTAAAAATTAGATGTGGTATTCTCAAGTTAAGAAGCCATGACAACATGGGTTTACTATGTATACCCAGAAGACTACCTTAGGGTTTGAAACTGTAAAATTCAGTGACACCGGCAGCAGTGAGTGATAACTCTAAGATAGAGAATCAAATACCAGTGTATAGGATAAATAAACAAGAGTACAATCTGGTAATTTTTTCTGGATAGATTCTTCATAAAACTGAGTAAATAGTTTAAAGATACTTTTTTTTGTAAAGACAGAGATTATTTTTTTAATACATATTCTGAACAGCTTTTTCTCAATTTAAAGTATGACTCACTTATTAGCTTGAGAAGTTGGTATTTAGTTGCAGAAAATATTTCTCCAAAATATCAGACAAAGCTCCACTGGAACTAGACGTCAGACAAGGTTAAAGTTACAGCAAGGTAACGTTAAAGGAGAAGCAAAGCCCACATCTGCTAAATGTTTAATTTTAAAGATCATTCTGTTTATTTGCAAGCTGACAAAGAGGATGAAAAAGCAGCAGCGAAAGAGTGCAACGCTTCTGGTAAAGCTCAGAAGGCAACAGCAGGCAATGTAAGATTTTTGCCCTTTTTCCCCCTCTGAAGGACATACTCCAATGGTTTACAGTCTCTGACACATGTGTACTTTAAAGACCAAGACCTTCAGTAATTTTTCATTTGTAGAATACAAACCCGGATCTCAAGAAGAAAACCCCAAAAAACCATAAACAAAAAGAAAAAAAAAATCACAGTGTATCACAAGCACTGAACCTTCTGGCAATCCTTACTGAAACATTCTTAGTATGCATATAAACCTTGGGTTTGTCCCTTTTATTGACAGGCATATCCTCTTGATAAAGTCTGTGCCTCTACAGGAGGTTGTGCCTGCTGGTCCACTGAAATTTCACCTCTCACCACAAAACTTGGTTTGTTCATGTCCTTGAACAACTTGACTAACCCTAAATCTTTTACCTCTTTTGTTCCTCTTTTAAGACAGATTTTACTGTTTCTTGCAGCGTCCAAACTACTGATGTGCATGAGAACTCCAACCACGTTATAAACAGAGGTGGGCTCCAGCAGAGTGCCATCAGCAGGTCACAAAGCCTCCCAGATTCCAGTCCTGTTTTTAAAAAAGTCTAAGCCAATCCTCACAAAGAGCAAGATCCAGTAAGAGACAGAGTAATAGTTTGGTTCTAATTCTCATATTGAAAAGTTTCAGTTGGTTAAATGCTGCAGTTTTCACTAATTCTTTTTTCTTTCAAGTATCATTGACTCTTGAAGAACTTCACTGAGGTGCAGACAAGCAAAGAATGTTTAGAAATTTGAGTAAGTACGATGGAGGTGATACTGCCCAGTATTTTGAAGCCTTTGTCATGATGAACAGATATTTTAGTACTACAGTAGTATCAAGAAAAATAAAAAAAACCACTGCATTCTACCAGACAGAGTGGAAAAGCCACCATGATGTGGTACAGGGCAAGACTCACGGCTGTAACACCTAAAGCATCACATATTCGTGTGTGCAGGTCTGGATGGAGATGTGATGTCTGTGATGGGGCTGTGGCTCAATGACATGACTCGCACGCACAGCAGTCAGTGGGATAAGAGAATTATTGCTACCACCGCCTTGGCGACTGCTGCAAACTCTCCCTGCCCCTTCAATCCTCTTCACAGCAATCAAACACGAACTGAAAAGAAACATCTCGTGCCGCAGCACGGGTGCAGGCACACGGCAAGCCCTCGCAAGAAATGGCATCTGGGTATATTTAATTGCTCATGGAATAGATGCCATTTCACAAATTTTAAACAACACAAGCACAAAGCTATCTCCACATGACAACCAGCAAAAAGGTAGCGCAGAGGCATTCTGGAAACAGAATGAGCTATTATAACCCTCCCAGCAGCTGTCAGGGTTGAGAAAGACTTCGTAGACTCCCTGTGACCCCAGAATGTGCTTTACAGTTTGTTTAGTGGCTTTTCTGTGGTTATACAGAAACAGTTCACTTTTGGAACAAGCAGCTTCAGCAGCCAGCACACATATGCAGCCATGCCTTCATCCAGTCATTGCTGGCTTCCCTTATTTCTCTGAAGGAGGGAGGGTTCATTAATGATTTGGTCATTTTTTCTGATAGAGAAACCTTTGGGGGATCTCAGTGATGAGCATTAACTGGAAGGCAGTTACCAGCCGCCCTGGGGGCCTCATGGAGCTAACCAGGGTCGCGCGAGCCTTTCCACTGAAGACCAGACAGATTTGGCCACTCTCTAGTACTCACAGGTGCCTGCAGGCAGGCAGGCTTCATGCCGTTTGAGCCTTTCAGGACAAAAATGCTCAGAAATGTAGGACTCATAAGTATTTTTTGTTAAAGACAGACTGGCATTTAGCACCCACTAGCGTATTAAATATTTTAGTTGTGTGAAAACCCCTCTCTGTAGCTCAGTTCTCCCGGTCTTTCCCTGGAGCAGTTCTGCTGCTCCCGGCATTTTTATGTGGAAGTTCTGGGTCATCCCTGCTCTGACGTATTTGAGACGGAGCACCAGGCTCCAACCAAATGACTGACAGAACGGGGGTAATCGAATTGGAGACTTTCTACCTTCTGTTTCCAGATCTAAAAGCATTTAGTCTTTCTGATTGTATCTCCTTGCAGCATGAATACTTAATAATTAAATTACTGAAACAAATTGGTCTGAAGATTATAATGTCAAATGCAGGATTTTAGAATTTCATGCAAGTTTACTATCAAATAAATCTCTACCTAATGTTCAATCTCATTTGTTTTTTCACCTGATTTTACATTTAAATTACTTAATAATTAGCGTTTGTAAAGTTCTTTTGTTACAACAGAAATATCAACCGGGTGCCTATTCACTGCAGAAGTATCAATTCTCCCAGGAGACACCTCTCTCCTAGAGCATACGAAGACAGATCGCCCCAGTGAATACGGGTGGCAAGGGCTGAGCGTAGGGCTCAATAAAACAAGTATCAATATTTTAATATTAACAGAACAGTGTGCAAGAATTGCTGGCATGATGTCACAAACTCTATGCTATAAAACACAGGCAAAAGCCAGCCGCACATAAAGAACAATAGGAACAGCATCTTTTACTCCCATCAGTCAAGGAACTACAAGACAGCTCAGGGTCAAAATTTTAGACATCTGAAGTTGAGTAAGACGAACTCTATCCAGACTTTTTATTCTTACTTGCACTTACAAGTAGCCTTTATTGCCGCTTGTGCTGTTCACCATGTGTCAGCAGTATTATCGACGATGTCATTAGCATCTCAAAAGCATCACTTGAGTTACAATTGCCAAAAGTAATTCTAAGCCCATGGTCAAAAAAGACCAAAGAAATCAAGGTGGTTGTTGTAACTCAGGCTGAAGGTAACTTAGCAGAAATACTGACTGGAAGTTCAACCTCCAAATGAAATAGGTTCTATATCAGTGTTACAATCTTGTTTTTCCAAATGCTTCCAAACACCCCAGAAAACAATAAAGGAACAGAAAAAAATTTATTGCTTTTAATTACCCCGAAGTTTTAGACATGCGAAGGTATTGTAAAGAACATGCTCTTAGGTTGAAATCTGGTATATCAAGTTAGTAGAGAATGGCAAGATTTTATAGTTCAATCTAGAAAAACAAAACAAATCCCACCTAAACCCCAAACTCAAAACACAGATGGGTCATGCTGACACAATTATAACAAGTTACCAGATGTGGCACAGAATGGCGAGCGTTACCGATTCAATTCCTCATCCAAATAACTTATTTGCCAAGTTCCAGTCCCGAAGGCCCTGAAAGGCTGCTTGCCCTGCAAGCGGAGCGCCCGGTGGGCAGCCCGGGTCGGGCTCTGCTGCTGCAGGCACGCTGCTGAGATTTTAAAGCTAGTTCATTTACTGCTTCTACTGGGCAGCAGTCCCTGCGCCTTACAGAGTCCGCCAAAGCTGCACTGTGCAGAAATGATTTTCCATAGAGTTGCTAAAACCTTAAAATCACAATCAACCACATATTTTAATGGGAAGTGAAGAGAGAACAAAATACTTGTCCTTCTGAAATTTCCACTGAAATCAAAAGGAAAGGCGGGGGGGATGGTAAAAATAATTTTCTGAATTTGCTTTTTTTGTTGAACCTGAGACAAAAAACTTTAAGGACAAGGAGTTTAAAATATAGATCAATATGTATTAGCATGCCTTTTTTAGTGCTTCCCTGCTCTATTTAATTTCTAGTTGTTGACATACATAAAACATTTATATTTTTATAGTTCTAACAATAACCTTTTGGCCAACTTAACCTTCCATCTGAAGTACCGAACTGTTACATTCAACTTCTGTGACAGCAGTTTAGACGCAAATACTGTTTTAACTATTGCCAGCAACTGTCTTTCTGCCATTGCAACTGAAATCTATCCAGACTAAAAATTTGAGATCTTGCTTTCATCTTTTTAAATAGATGATGGAAGAGTATTTTTAAAAAGGAGCTTTTCCCTGATTCCAGTAGGTGGCAATAGCTCTGCCCCGAAAAGCTCAGAGAAACTGGTGCTTCAGAAGGGGAACGAAGCACCGCATCCCTGCCCACACACGCTGTACTGGGTAGGCTCTAAATTAAATCAACCAACAGAGCTATGCAAAAAATTATTCTTCCACTGTCAGCCCTAAAATTCACTGGAAATAATTAATGTTGTAACTGAAAATGGAGCCCCAAGGAGATTTAAATAATACTCTAAGGCCACTTATAACAAGATAATTATTTCATGCCTGATTTGTGAGAGTGAGCACTTAACATAGACTGTCGCTCGGCTTTGATTTGTGCATGCAGGTGCAATACCTATGCCAAATCTAAGGGATTTTATAAAATACAGAAATGATAAGCGGTTACGCTATCTCTAGCTTATTTATAAACATTGGGTACCAAAGTCTTCATTGTTACATGAAACCCAAAGTTTGGGATCTGGCGGCAGCAGAACTCAGCAGAAATCAAAGTAATCCTCTATTTTCCATGGCCTCTGACAACTAAAAAGAACTTTACATAAATAAGTGCTTTTTAACAATCGTTATTTTGCCAAGAAAATATGCTAAATGGGAACATACATCATCTGAATCACAGGTCTGAAGAACTAAATAATCATGCAGAGCCTCAAACTCATCCCTCATTATCATCTATGCAAAGCTAATGTGACAGCTGTGGAAAGCTACAGGAAAAAAGAAAATCTATACATCCTACGAGCAAGAAGAAATGCCCAAAGTGATGCTGTTCAGATGTACGACCTGCCATCTAACGGACTGCCCATTTCCTAGTCTGTACTAACCCACAAGCTGAGTTAAAATAAGGTCAGGACTCTAAATCAAATGAATCAATAATTCCAGCTCATCCTGCACCAGTGAGGGATTGATGTTACTGCCTCCATTCTCGAGGAAATGAAACACACATGCAGACAGCACATACAATAATTTATATGAATTAAACTCATCAAACGTATTGAATTATTCAACAGCCCTAATGCAGAAACATGTTAATTTATTTTCCCTCAAAAAGAAAAAAAAAACCTCTGAAAACTTCTATCTTTTAGGAAGGGAAGAGATTCCAATTTTACTGTATCAGATGATGTGATTATTGAAGAGTTACTTATTATGGAATAAAGGTGTGTAAGATTTGAATTAGGGATGCTGTTAAAGGTAGAAGCTGCTGTACGGAAGACTGGGTTCAACCCTGCTGAATGTTCTTAATCAATAAAAATCCGCAACCTCATGCACCTTTCAAAAATATTTTCCACCTGCAAAACGGAGAAAATGTCAATTTAGTAAATTCATTTCAGAGTGTAAAAACCTAAAGGAATCTGCTGAGACAATTTTCACTAAGGACTTTTATTTAAATCTGCACCTCAGAGTCAATAACTGAACACATGTGAAAAATAACTATCGGAAATATCCCCCTCTCAAAAAAAAAAAATCCACACGCTCCCAAACATGAGTCAGTTCCTTTTGCTTTGGCTCCAAGGCAGAAGGGGAAATCCCCAGCTCCCTCCCAGCAGCAGCTCCCTGCGTGCTCACGCTCTCTGCTGAAGCATCCTCCTCTGCCCCTCGCTCCGATTCCCTTGGCCGAGGAGAGCGCCGGGGCCATGCTCTGCCGCTGCTGCGACACCGCCCCGGGAGAACCCCCCAGTGAGGCAGGGACAGCTTTCAATCCGTCCCTAAAAAGATGAGCAGCTGAAGAACCTAATTAGCAGCAGGCTCCTCTGGGCGATAAGAGACACTCTCCTCCAGTATACGTTTCATACGAGAGGGAGAGGAAAGCTGCAAGAATTAACCACATAGCCTAAGCACGCTGACAAGAGACCGCCAATTCTCTCATACATGTTGGCATTTTTTTTTTCCTTCGCTTTCCTATCTATCTCCTTTGTCAACTGAGAGCAAACATGCTTTTAAAACGGGAAACAAGATTTATTCTAGTCCCATCTCACCTGACCACAGAATGACTGAAATGAGCAGAAAGCTCGTTCCTTCAGCAGGATGTAAACTCAAATTTTAAACACCACAGCATCTTCTTCTTTGGACCACTTTCAAGTGATGAAGAGCACACACTCAAACAGTTTCCATTTAAATAATTGTAACACAATTTTTCCTGACACAAACCAGCATTCCTATTCTGTTCCATTCCATTCCATTCCGGAATGTTTTAGCTCAAGGGCCACTTTTGCTTTTCTATTCCAGTTACCTCAATGCTATATTTCTGAAGTAGCTGTTACAACAACTCACCCAAATATCTGTCAGTATCTGTCTCTCCATCATTCTCTACCAGAACGCCTTTTAAATAGTAACTTAGAGCAAGATCTCGAAGCAGTGTTCAGCAGCAAAGTGCAATACAAACGAACTGGTAGAGAACACCACAAATGATGTTTCAAACTAACCAGACCTGCTTTAAAATCCTATTTTGTGCTGGGTGTCTCCAAGAAGTAAATTTTGTCTTCAGCATGTAAACTAAACGTTTCCAGAGCCAGAACACATCACTTCATAACAGGACTGACTAGGAGTATATTTTGTCCTTCCGTTCAAGCATCCAGAATTTGCCATTGGTTGAGTAGATATAATGAGTTAGAGCTATTAACAGTCATTCCTAAGTAATTAGCCTAAAGGAATGTAAATAGTTTCAGTTTAGATAATCATGTTGGTCTGCTCATTATTTTAGACCTAAAATGCAGATACAATATACAAAGGACCTTAACTGGTCAGGCGTTAGAGTCAGTCAAAAATAAAATAATACAAAATAGATTTTCTTCCCCTTGAAAATGAATATGAAGAGACTGTATCTTCTGTTAATGTTACAAGAAAATTCCATCCTCAATTTGGATTATTTAAGTGTATATATAGATTTTACCATATTTTTAAATGCTTAAAGAGATCTTATCATGGCTATCAGGCCCACCATGAAATAATTCCCTTTTAAAAGAACTTAAAAACCTGATGCCTCAAAGATTTGAGTAGGACGAGTGGCTCAAAGAATCAGAACATTAAAATTGCACTATTTTGCTACTGCAAAATATTTTTGCTACTATTCTGATACTCCTGCATCACCAAGGGCACAGGCTTCATCTATAAAGACACAATATTCTGCATCACTTTACCCTTCTATTCTTCCTATTTGCTCTTACCAGTTAGCAGAGATGGCATTAAAATTATTAATGAACAAGATTTCTTAAGTTCCTCCTCTACCTTCCCAGCTCTCCAGAATCACACCGGTATGTGCAACCATTAGACCGTGATTACACTTGCTAATATCCTCCTCCCAGAAAAGACCTTGTGCCTTAGATTTTAGGCTGACAAAGACAGTAACCAGTTTCAGACCTTTTTATCCTTTCTGTTTTCGCACACCCCACTAATGTGTATTAGATATCACTACGCTGAAGTACATGCTCCTAATGAAATAGGACAAACAGCATTGCGTACTGCCACCCGGCTACTCCAGGTTTCCATCCTTACTTGGCCATGGTGAAGATAATCAGAATTTAATTCTATTTGAAACTTCATATATTTTGGTTTTCTTTCCTAAATGATCCCAGAAGGGAGAGGGGATTCTATGTTCTGGTTCCTACTGAAGTGATTAATTTTTCAATCTAGTAAACATTTAGCATATTGTCCAGAAAGAAATTTCTCTAAGACTACGGGTTATAATCACAGCTCTTCTGAGTGCTGGCGTTATACATGCAGATGTAAATATTCTGCAGATCCTGTGACTTTCCTGAATCATTTACTCCCTCTACTGCCTTTCTACTTTGCAAATGTGACAACTATAATCCTATGTATAATCTTCATCTATCGATCTGAAGACCTAGTAAGAGAAATACTACTTTCCCCTCTAATTGCTGCTGAATTTAGCAGCACTTTACAATGCAGGCCCTTGTAGAATGATTCCAAACCAACATTTCAGCAATCAAATCTTCTACCAATAGTTCCTGCATGACAAAACAAGCAATGTCTACCCAGGGACAGCAGAGCACTTCATTCCTGGAAGGCTGCTCTGGTGCTAGCCTTTCTGTGGTAACAGGAAAGGTCTGTATACCCGTTCCCCATGACGGACTGAAAATAGATTCTCAGTCTGTAAATATGCACATACATTTTTTCAGCATTAGTAAAGCAGTCACAGCAACTTTTACAAATGTACTTGTCACATTGCAAAAGCATCTTTGTAAGACAGTGACTAGCAAAACAAGAGTAATGAACTTATTTATGTCTGTCTTTATTTACAAGCAGCAAAAGGAACCTGACATTTCTAGAAAAATCTAACGTTGCTACAAAGAAAAAGTATTCTGCTCATTTTAACAGTCTCATCTGCTATGCGTTAGACAACAGGCAGCACTGTGTGAATGTAAAGCTCCCCAGAATACTCCCGGGGCTGTGACAGACACTGGCATGTCCCCGTTGGACATAAACCAGGCTGTTGTCTGAGAATCCAGCTAATGAACTTCTATAGTTGTTTTTTTTTTTAACCACTGGAATCCAGTTAGCGTCCAGGCTCGAATGCCAAGGTCGTTAGGCACATTCCTGTGGTGGAAACTCTCCTGAAGCTGGGAACCAGGGTTTGACTGCCTGCTTGACCTCCTTCTTCACATTGCCCAGGTAATTTAAACCCAATTTTCCCCAGAACAGGTTTCTGAGATACAGTTAAACTCCTCAGCAAACTGATGGATACGAGTAACAGGCACACAGTGACACGTAACAGCATTATCGGGCATCTGTAAACATGCCGTTAATTTTACATGGAAGGAAGGAGCTCCGGAGAGCGCTGGCCAGAGGAAAATGAAGAGCTTCCCAAATGCAGAGCTCTTCTTGCACTCGCCTTTGCAATGAATGCCCTTAGAAAGGGGAATGCCGCTTTATATTGACAAAAGCAGGATTCTCCATGAAGCATTAAACTCCCGTGGCAGGGAGATGTGCCTCTAATGAAGTTAATAAAAATGGCTGAAGAAAGCAGATCACTCAGCTCCTATCCCTTTATAGATTTCTGTTCCCAATCGTCCTCCTTCAGGGACTGTGGAGACCTGCCAGCTAATTTTGTGGACAGGATGGCTTCTAGGCTTGCCTCTGATCTGCAGATGATGTTATTATTTCTTCATAATTGTTTACTGTATAAAGTCAACATCTTTCTCTCCAGGGGGAGATTGCTCAGAGTAACTCATGAGAGCCTTTTAGCTTACAGTTGTGGGCCTGCCGTGGTCTTGACAACATATATCAAGGTTAATGTCATGTCAAGGCACTATTAGTAGCTCCTTTCCTTGCGCAGTTATTCTTTCAACTGTAAGAATATTAATGCAATTTAAAGTTACTTCTAGAGCATTCTTGGCTGGCCTTTAGGGTTATTGCAATTACACGGACAGAAGTTTCAAGGTTTCCGAGAGTACTGCGGGAGTAATTGCAATTGTGGGCAAAAACTAGATTTCGGTTTGTGCTCTGAAAGCACAGAACTGAAAGCAATCACCTCCACATTCAGTCCTGGCTGAGAGACGGACTCTGCCCATGACCTCTGTCATGCCACCTGAGCTTCGTATTGGAATTTTCCCATTGCATCCCCATCTGTAAAAGCGAGATAATGCTTTTTATCAGCTTTGTGGGGATTTTATAATTCGATGTTCATGAAGAGAACAGAACTGCAAGCCTTTCTGTGCTACTGCTAAATGCAAAACTTCCCTAAATCTTGGAGAACAGAGTCCCAACACAGAACCCTCAGACCACACTAAGAGAGAAAAAACAGCTTTTCTTCTTTTATTACAAAGTGAATAATTTAAGAATATTCTTGCTCACTGTCTGGAAACCATCCTTTATATGTCCCTGGGCAGAGCTGGAGGCAGCAAGGTTTGCACATCAACAGTTGTTTTGTTAACTGGTTCAGTAATACCGAGGCGAGCAAAGCACCTGACCGTGCTGGTGCCCTGGACAAGATGCTCCTCTCTGTGTTATTCCAATACCAGAGTCAGGCTTATGTAACTGATTTAATAAAAAAAATAAATAAATCTCTATTCTTTGTCTTACATTTATGATCTTACAAGTGTACGCGTTGCACACTACCCATACTGCTTCAAGGCCTGACTTGGACTTGGTGAGATTTATTCTTAGGCAGTCTCCCTCCCCCAGGGCCACCGCTGGCCACAAAGTTCCCTATATTCAAAAGAACCAAAACGCTATATTCTTCTTGAAAAGCATTTGGACACTCTAATTGTCTCCCTAGGTTTCTATGACAACCACAGCAACATAAACAGCCTTGCTGGCAGCCACAGGAGACTGAAATCTCTGCTCTCCTCCCTCCCCTCCCCAGAACTTCTCAATTTAGAACACACCGTAACCAAATAAATATGATTAACAATAAACATAGAGGTGGTATCTAGTACACCAGGCTGGCACTGGGAAAACTTATTGCAAATAAAAATACATTACAGTATTTTATGATAACAGTCAAAACATTGCCTGTTACGTCAGTGCTATCGAGGTACCTTGGGACCAACGGTGAAGAACAGTGCAAAGCTATAAATATATAAACAGGAGGGTTTTCTATGTCAGCTCACACGGCTGCAGAGAGCTTTAAAAAAATACGACAAGGCCTTCTCTGTTGGTGCCTCTAAGCACCTCTCACCTTGCTGGTAGGTTACACATCAGGAACAGGTAAGCCCCCGAGCGAACGTCAGGATGGTTGGGGTTAAGATGGCTGCAGTGCTACGTGGCTGCGCACACATCATGTCATGTGGCTGTAGGCACCTCTCCATGGCTGCAGCTCCCAGCTTTCCAGCAGGAAAATCATAAATAAAATGTGATCGCAGCAGCAGTGAAATGCTCTGCATGGCACCGTCGATCTGAGCCCAGCAGAAGCCATTTCTCTGAACCTCCTGCATCAGGCAAACTGAGGTCCAATGAATCCCAAACAAATGGCTCAAGTCTTCCATCTCTTCTGAACAAAATTAATGGCAAAATACATTGCCAATATGAAGCCAGTGTAAGTCCGGAGGTTTTAAGCTATTTAAACCCATTCAGTCAATACTGGATGGCATGAAGCCACCAGGACACACAGGAGTTATAACGAGGCTGCATGTGATAATTATGGTTATCAGCCATACATAGATCACAAAATCATCTTTCAAATTATTAAACCAGTTTCTGATCGTAAAAATGCCATGTATTTTTAAAATAACTGCCACTGTACGTCTAGCTTGTGACAAAGTAACTTTGTGAAACGAAGGGATGCAATTTCAAGCATCAGCACAGATGTAATTTCTTCACCAGTGCTGTTAGTTTGTCTCAGGCACTTGTTCTCCCTATGCTGCCAGAAGGATACAGACGACTCCTGCTGCTCTGAAACACAACTGGGGATGTAACTACGCCGTTTTCACTGCAGCAATCTTCTCGCTTGGCGGGGAAATCCTACGGCTTTGTGGGACCGATTTTGCTGCAAAGGAAACTCAGGATTTGAGGAAGCAGAGCTGGGGGCGGTACGTGAATGTGAACCCCTGGAAGCCAAAATCTATGGGGATTCCCTCTGGACCAGTATGCAGAAATACACGTATCTGGGAGGAGGAGGAGGTGAAAGGCTTGCCTGTTCCACAGGGCTTGGAAGGCACAGAAGGTGCCACCTGACATTTCACAGCTTGAAGGACCGGCTTTTAGAAAACTGCCTGATTACACAGACCAGGTGGAGATGAGATTAGAAATTAATGAAATACACACTAGAAATGGGGATGAACGTACAACCTTTGGAAAAAGAAATGTGGAATTTCATTGGATTTCTTTCTTAAGGCAGAACTTTCACACTAGTGACTACCAACATAACATTTAAATTGTTCCGTTTTCTCTTGAAAGGCTTTGAACTGGGTCCTTATACTATGGAATTACTGTACAATATGGAAATGTTGTATCTTGCAATATGGAAAGGAAGTATTTCCTATCTAATTTGCTCCAATAGGCTGTACAGCAAGGAGGGTTATGTGAGAGTGAATATGAAAGGATTACCGATGCCCACATTTACTACATGTTATACAATAAGACTCCCTAATACATAAAGTTTGAGTTTATCTATCAACTATTCATAACAAGTTTATGTTTCCATTTATGTCTTCCTGCGTGTTAGCATGATTTTGCTAACTACAGACGTGCTACTTAAAACTACAGCATATATGAAATGAACGTTGACTTGGAACACAAAGACAGATCTGTTAACTCACAAATATGAGCATCCAAGTGCTGGAGAGCGTATCAGGATATTAGGTAATATGCAAAGTACGTTGTATAATGCGCCATTGAAGACAGGCACAGAAAAAGCAAGAGGGATGAGATTTTGTAGTTTTCACAGTTATTTATTAACAAACAGTAACAGCCCCAAAATGATCACAGTGCTTTTAAATTAGGATTACAAAGGATATAAGCTACCGTCTTCTGCATCTGGAAAGAACTGCAAGGCATAACATTCTAATAGTACTGCAACCAAAAGGAGGGCAATTTTAGAGTCATTTTAAATTAATGATTTTACAATTAGTAGATATTTTCATACGGCTGTCCGATATGACTCTCTGCCACTAAGGCACTTGGTTTTAACTTCTGAGAAATATATATGAAAGTTAAAAAAAAAAAAACAACAAAAAAAACCCCAGCCCAAACCACCACACAAACCTTTGCATATTTCCCAAGTACGTTTATGGCATGTGGGTGGCATAGATGAATTATGGCGAGGAGGTTTTATCAGCAGCAATTACGCATTTTATCAGCAGTAATTATATAATTCCCTTGTGGCACTGAACCATTCTAAAGTCTAATCCAAGCCCTAATCATTATTAAAGTATTGATAAAGCCTTTACAGGATGTTGTTCCAACTCATAAAGCCATTCCTTAAGAATAGTCAATACTTCAGAAAACTTGAAGATTGTTGTGACTTCACAAGGGATCTTTGTGCTGCTTAAGAAAAGGAGGTGTGATGTATTCTGCAGTTGCATTGGGACTGTTCTATGAATGCACACATTTTTATACCCAAATGCAATGTATGGCATGACGCCGCTTTTAAGCACAGGAACACAGAAATCATGCTTTTGACAATTTGAACTTTTCAGATTTTTATCATTCTAGATTACTCAGCTGAGCAACTCGGTGTCTTTAGTAGGCCAATATTAGAAGTGTGGTTTAATTAAAGCATTTAAAAAGAAAATTAATTCAGGGGGCCTTAAGTGTATACCTAGGGAATATGTCCCTCAAATGAATGAAGACATCAGGGAAAAGTAATTTTCCTAATTGCTAGTGTACTTTTGCCATGCTTTCTAAGTGGCAGACTACACCAAAATGGCTGCACACATCAGGGTCAAGGCTTTTATTTAGAACAGCTGTTAGAATGTAATCGCCCATTTTTGACAACACCAAGTTATTTTTTTCTTCCAGAACATCCTAAGAGTAACATTTTATGTAAAAGCAAAAGTGTTCTCAATAGCATAAAATACACCGTCAGTAAAGCACAAGACCAGAAAATCTTGAAAAGTGACATACCTGCCCCACGCTGCTTTCATTGTAGAATCTTTATCAACAGGAATGCATGAGGACTCAACAACACTTGATTTATTCAATTTGTAGCAGAGACCACAGTCTGGATCTAACATACATCCATTACAATAACTGAAAGAGAAAGAAATTAATACTTAAGCATCACTTTATTCATTTGTACATGTCAAAACCAACAGCATCTCCTAATCAATCTCGGGACGCACATAGTCAAGTTGTCAATGTTCGAGACAAGATAATAGAAACTGCCCAAAAACTAATACAGATTGCTTTTGCCTTCTTCTGTACCACATTTTGGTGGCCCAGTTGCAAATCTCCTGGTGACACCTGATCAGGCTGCAGGAGAATTCACTCAGGGAATGAATTTTAATTAAAAAAAAGACCGATTGGGGTTGAAAAGAAAGAATGATACATCGTACCTAATAACCAAACTAGGATTTGGGCACATACAGATGTGGGAGTCAGTCTGAGATCACGACACCATGCATCTCCATGTGGGAACTAGGCGCCTGAGTTCCCATTATGTTCGATGGATGGAGTCAATATGTCAATGGAGCCAATTCACACACAGGCATCTAGTGCCCAGACATATCCCGCCTGCCCTTCACCTGCCACTGCAGAGTGTGCAGCGCTCTTGCAGATCATTCCCATGCATCACACTTGCCAGCTTTGTACAGATATCTCCAATTTCCTTGGTAGTCTCAAAGAGCAAGAGATGCTTACATTTAGGCAGCTTCCTCAATGCAATCTTGCAAGCTCTTCAAGTGACTAGACAGTAAAACTGTTCTCTAGACTCCACTGGCTGCACTGACCACATCCCCACTGACTACTGGGAGCTGAGACGCCAAGTGCCCTACAGATACCTCCCTTAGGTGTCGGGCTAAAACCTGCCTCTGAGAGCAAACTGAGTGGATTTGGGCATGCGAGCCGTGAAGGCATTCCAAGACCCTTCATGCAGTGCAAGCGATCTGAAAGCTTCTGGCACAAGCTTCCCCAGATCTCGCAAACGCTCAAGACCATTGCTGCTGTGGTTAAACTACCCAGGTGTTTATCTTCCCCAGAAGCCATTCAGAGATATCAGTAAAAGCCTCATCAGTAAAGCCTATGATACAATCTAAGGGATAACTTTGGGAGATAAAAATAGGAGAATGAAAAACTGTCAAACATGGAGTAAATCTGGACATTTGAAATTAAAATTAAGCTTTGCAATGTAACATAAGTAAGGTGACCAAAACAGCTTCAACATATATCCCTGTAACAACAAAACCAAGGAAATAATCCTTTCTGAGTGTGTATCTTTACTATAACAATGACTCAGTGAATGAAGAAATAATCCACTTAAATTACTATACCATTATGAAAAAAGTAAAAATAACTGTATAACAAAGTCCCAAGAAACTAAGTCAGTAAATCAGATTATATGGATTTAAAAAGTCTGAAAGTACATGTTTGAAATCTAGTCATTCAAACTTTTCTTACTATGATGTTTCTAAAAGAGTTATAATAAGGTCAACTCACAAGGCAAAAAAGAGGTCTGGGAAAGTGTTAAAAACAGTATATTCATTTGCATTTTCCTACTTCTCCCAGGTTTCAGAAATTTGTGTTCTTTGTTACTGTGTGCTTTCTAAAGTATCAAATTACTGCAGAATTTCCATGGTGTCTACTTTTTAGAAAATAAACCTATTTTAAGTACGCCTTCCTCTTGCTTAACTGATAGGTCAAATTCAGGTTTGAACAGCTTTTGTTTTTTTATATTAGGAAAGCTGCATTAAATCAGCTATTTAATAGAGATATAAACTGCAGAAAACATTTTTACAATGGAGATGAAACAAAACTTTCAGGTAGAAGTCAATTATCTAACTGTAGTAAACATTTCTTCTCTTGCAAAGATAAATGAGAAAATTGTAACTCTGCAATTATCAATTATGACAGGAAAGGACAATTCCAATATTACATTAGTGAGACTTAGTTACATTTTGTTAATCCATATTAGGACAGCAATGGGCAGCAACCAAAGCAGTTGACAGCAACAGAAGACTGCAGATGAACAAAAACATTTTTATAAATCACAAGTGCGTTTAAGCATGTAATAATAATAATATTAAAAATAACTTAAAAATTATAGTATCTTCTAGTGAAAAGAATCCTATGATATCAAACAGGATGCTGATATATGATTTTTGAATTGTAGAACATCTTCCACTCAAATTATGTTGTATATCAAAGTATCTTTCAACAACATGAATTTCTAAAAAGACCCAGGGTGCTAGCACATCCAGCATGGCAGCCTGGCATAGAAAGCAGCCATTTCCAACTACTACATGCTATCAACTGCAGCAGTGGATTTTTAAGTCAACTATATGCAAATTATATTCAATGTGAACAGCATGTGCAAAATTTAACAGATTAAAGTGGTCTTTCTCTTTGGAAAATCTCAGGATTCAAGGTTTCTCTAGAGTTATGCTTTTTACGTTTTACTTCAAGCAGAAATATAGTTAAACACCGAACAGTAGCCAGAACAGCAGCAGGACACAGGAATACAGAAGAATGACAATTAGACACAGCGATGAGTGCCATCTTTATGTGTTGCCAGCAGAGGACAGAACAGGGACTGGACGCTCATCGTCTCCCCCAGTGTCCTCACAAAAATCAATGCATGAGATGAATGACAGAACTGAACTGTGCACCGTCTGTTCTGTCCTACAGGGCTCTCTCTACGGATAACTCAACGTAACCTCAGGTGGCGTTGGGCATCATTAACCAGTGAACCGGGAAGCAGAAGGTATCTTATTTATTCCTCTCCCCCATCCAGCAGTTCAGAAAAAACTCAAGAAATTTGATTATTGATTCCAGTGTCAGTCTATATGGCTGTTGTTCAGCTGTGCCTTGGACTTTATTGGGTATGCATAACTGTGTCTTCCAGTTGGCATTCAACATAATAAAGGCTGCTGGATTTCATATTATGCCAAATGTCAGAGGTTATAGTTACTCACAACAGTTTAAATAATTCAAAATTATTGTTTTCCACAGCTTTTCTGAAGCTTTTCTTTCAGATTGAAAAGTTAAATGACAAATATCTATAAACCCTTTACCTTTGGGTTAGGATTTGCTGTCGTTAGCTATATAGTGAGTTCATACAATCAGGCTTTGACTTTAGGTTTTACAGGCAAGACCAATTTATGTCAGAGAAAACCCAGAAATTCAATATACGAGACTTAAAGTCCTTTCAAATCTAAGTCCCAGCAGACTTAGAGTAGGCGGTTGCTGTTCAGATCATCTAGCATTCTTCTGTGCCCCGTTTTATTACTGATATTAAATTTTTATGTTGACTTTGATGAGGTAGAGAGTCATCGCTTTTTCCAAGAAGACTGATGGGTTTTTTCTTCAAAATTCCAACATATACGCACTACAACTGTTTCATAACATAGTAAAGAAATCTGTATCAGTTAATAAAGACTAATGATCACTGAAGATGCAGCATGAAATAAGCAAGGAAGTTTTTTTTTTTTAAAGAAGCAATTTAAAAACAACTAAAAAAAATCATGTGCTGAGGCTGTTTACTCTAAATTTCTCTTTCAAAAAATGGAAATAAAATATATAGTAGTTTCAGGCTTATACTCTTCTTCATACTAGCCCCAGTACTATTTGCTAAACAAACATATTTAAACAATTTGAAATTGAGCGCATATTCACGTGTTCATAGTGATGCAAATAAATTAGGACACAAAATACACCAGGAAAAGAAATACACAATATAATACTTATTGACATGTAACTATCTACCACAGATCTTCCTGTCCTCAAATGTACCTTCTTATCAGCCCTACCCAGATATACCCAAATATATGTCAGAGTATAAATCTGTAAAAATACTGATACTTCTTCAAATCTACACCACAGATCAGTTATGGCCTTGAAAGCTCTATACCAGAATACTCTAGGATGTCTATGATAAGAAGGAAATTTGCATCCAATGGGAGATATGTTTCCTGTACTTTATCACGAAATATTTATATCCGTGCTAAGGTTATGAGCTAGTGTCTTGGAAACAGGTTCCTCCTGCGAAGAGCCAGTTGAAAATTCCAGGCAGGATGGTTCTCAATCAGAGACTGACAACTCATCAAGATTGAAATACCTGAGAGAGATGATTTGATTTTGATGAAACCAGGCAGCATTACAGCAGAAAGGTTTTACAACGTGCCTAGTTCCCTCCCTGCCTACCAGCTGGGCTCCTAGGCAACCCAACAAGAAGGCAAGCGTCTAGACTTCAGATGCTTCAGCCTATGGAGCAGAATAACAACAACCAGGAATGTGAGGCTCCGGAAGTTCAAAGATGCCCAGCTTCTTTGCAGCTCAGTGACATGAAGTCTACAAAACAAAAGTCTCAGTGGCCTGGCCCCTCAGTTTATTTGGAACTGCCATGGCATGGGATTTTGGGGTTCCTGCCTCATTGTCAGACCATGTTTACTGACAAGCTGATGAACTGTTAAGAGACTAGATATCCTCAAACCTGCAATTCCCAACTCCAATTCTGCCAATTCAGTCAAGGCTTCCATACCCTTATGTCCTCTTCATCTGACCAAATGGGAAGATGTGACATCTAGAAAGCCTGACAGCACTAACTTCAAAGTCCCTTGCTAGCAATTTCTTGCCAGCTGGAGCACCACCAGCTTTCAGGATGCTCTGCTCTGGAGCAGCCTGCCCAATGAACGTTCCTGAGGTTACAGGTTGATCCCAAATGTCACAATTCTTTCCTCTTTCACAGAGAATTTAAAGTATATAGAAGAATTATTAATTGTCTAGCTGTGCACATTTTTCTTGATACCAAAATGACTGGTTTTTTTCTTCTTAACAGTGTCATTTACTAGCCTCTAGTGCAGTCTCTAAAAAGACTGAATAAAATCTCTGACCTGCTGAAGTGACCCTCCAGATGGCAATGGAAAGTTCACAATTGCTTCTGCCCCTGCTTTTTCCCCACTGCTTAGAATACTCCCTATTTACATTTGGTTTGTCATTATATTTTGTGCTTTAAATTTGTAAAATGACCTTCTAAATTATGACTTTCATAAAATTCTCAGGACTCTCTTAATTTGCGCTGCAAATTGTACCTTGCCACTTTTTCTTGAGTGATTTAGCAGTAAAAGACCTCTGCCCAGTGCCCTTGCTCTGGAAGTGCTGTTTCTCATTTTGTCAGATTATTTTGTCATTTTCAAGCTGAATCTCAATTTCTGAATTGCTCACTTCAAAATATTTCATCAATTTTCACTTTTGCCACATTTTAAGGAACTTTCAACTTTGCCTTCCATATTCTATTATTCAATTATAAAACTATATTAACATGTTATTATCATCCAGTTACAGAAATATAAACTGAGCTTGATAATATACTATGGACTGTGTAATTCTTTTCCAGAACATAACACCTGATTTCATAATATTCTACTCATGGGTAGCATGAACAGCCTCTCAGAGTATCAAAACGTCTACAAATACGGATGTTTCTTGGGGATGGACTCTTTCTACTTGTTTTGGATCAGTCTCACTGAGCACATGCTGTGCAACCAGCTCTTGTATGTGAACAAGTAGCTATACATGAAAATCTGATACACTTGCAACATACAAGACATTTTGCTCATGCCCTGCCTTCTCCATAGAATAAATTTCACCGTTGTGAGCTTGTTGAATCCACTGCTCTGGCTCTGCATAATGCAAGTACTCATATTCCCGAACAAGGTTTTCCTCATAGAACTACAGGAACAATTAAAAAAAATCTCAGGCAGGAGAGGCTCAATGTTAGGGATAGGAGGGTCTTGCAGTATCTACTGAGGATTAGCACATACCACCCAAAGAGAATCATAGAATCATAGAATCGTCAAGGTTGGAAAAGACCCTTAAGATCATCGAGTCCAACCGTCAACCTTTCACTGCCAAGACCACCACTAAACCATGTCCTCAAGCACTACGTCTATCCGTCCTTTAAATACCTCCAGGGATGGAGACTCAACCACTTCCCTGGGCAGCCTGGTCCAATGCTTGACCACCCTCTTGGTGAAGAAGTTTTTCCTAATGTCTAACGTAAACCTCCCCTGGCGCAGCTTGAGGCCGTTTCCTCTCGTCCTATCACTCGTTACTAGGGAGAAGAGGCCGACCCCCACCTCTCTACAGCCTCCTTTCAGGTAGTTGTAGAGAGCAAGAAGGTCTCCCCTCAGCCTCCTCTTCTCCAGACTAAACAACCCCAGCTCCCTCAGCCGCTCCTCATAAGACTTGTGCTCTAGACCCTTCATCAACTTCGTTGCCCTCCTCTGGACACGCTCCAGCACCTTGATGTCCTTGTAGTGAGAACATAAGCTGCAAATCACCATAGGCTGAAAAGAAATGTCACTTTGATTGTGCTGCTTTCTATTCTTTCCAGCTTGCTGTTTGCCGTACTGGAGACATGAGCCTAGGCCAGGTGGATCTTTCATCCTACCTGGTATGCCCTCAGGTTTACTCTTTGCTCTCAAGATTGGTTATGCACACAATCCTCTACCTCCCTTAGCATGCAGTGTAGTTGCTTTCCACCTCCTTATAGAAAAACAACAGACTGGAATCAAGCTTTCCTTGCTTCTGTGCTTGTATTCTCCTATCCACAACCAGAAAATGCCTCCTCTTCTAGTCCAAACTGAAAGAAAATGGCCAAGATAGCTGAGCTGAGTATCACCAGTCAGAGTGTGCCTACCCAACTGGAGACAACAAGGGTCACAGGCAACTGATGAATCCAAACAAGAAAAACAGCCAAGACATTTAACTCAACGAAAAATATAAGGACTTCTGGACAAATATTGCAGTTGATTTATCAGCTCTGTTGACATGTGAGGACATTGGGGCGCTTAGCTTTCAGCCAGCTACACAATTAAAGAGCTTAGGGGTTTTTTGGTTAATGGCTTACTTCATTTTCACACAAGCTCATTTCAGTTAGGTACTAGGACCTTGTTTAAAACTGCCTGATGCTTGTGTCTGAGGTCTTGTGCTGTTTGCACATCCTTCACTGGACCTCAGGCAAGAAATCAAGCACTTCATTATAGTTCTGATGATTCCTGTGTTGCTTCCAAAAGCTAACCATTGAATTCTGATTAAATATCACTGGCTAAGAATATAGGGGATGCTTTAAGTAGATAAAATGCGTGGTAACTGCAAGATACCACTTCAAGCTGTCATATCTGGGACACAGAAAATACAATATTTAACAAAGAATAAGAAAAACCCACTCGGACTTCAAGAGCACTTTTCTGCAATAATAGGAGACCAAACATCAGACGTTTATTTGCTGAGGTCTGCTGGCAGTCTGTTAGGTAACACATGTATCCACTCAGTGATGTCCATAAGGAAAAGCTACCAGTTATAATCACAGTACTCATATGCTACCTGCAGTGCTGTAATTTACCATGCATCTACTCCAACAGATCTAAATCAGAGTTATATTCAAGTATGATCAACCCCTCCTCATCTTCAAATCAGGCTCCTGCTCCATCTAGTCCGCTGAAACTGTTCTTCAGTGACTCCTTCCTAGGTCAGTTCCAGACCAGTACTGAATCCTTATCCTTCTTGATATGCCAGCCACGTATAAATACATTAGCTCACTTCAGACTTTCCTTAAACCCTCTCTTCTGAAGACTCACATGCCTCAACTAAGCAACACAATTTATATAAACTCAGAGCAACTGTTTTCGACTTCTTGATGTGTGCTACTTGTGCTTTAGACCTGAAGAGGACCCCGATGGCTCATCCATTTTTCCTACCTATCATAGTCCTATAAAGGAAATTACTCTCTACAAGCCTTGCTTTGCTTAAGTCCTTAGATTGTCATGGCTACACCACTACTACTATAAGCACCTTGACAGCAGACTGTGCTGGAATGCTGACACCACATGAAAAGTGTCCTGATCTGCTCACACATAGGTATCAATTGTCTCTCGTCTTTGATGATCTTTTTTTCTGAATTGATATAGCCCCCAGGACAACACCTTCCTGATTTATGCCTGGAACTGAGCAATACACACAATAATTAACAGAAACAACTGAGTTACATGTACCTTTATTCTGAGCATAATGGCAGTTTCCGTAGAATACTTTACTTTTAAAACTACTCTTTCAAAGAGACCCTACACATACATACTATACTCCCAGCTTCTGGGCAGATCAGATACAAGCCTTGTTCAAACTTGATTAAAATCATCCTTATGTGACTAAAACCCGCAGACCATAGAAAGTGTAACACCATCACTTTGGAAGATTTTACAAAATAATTCCCTAAGCATTGTTTCAGTTTTTGTTAAACAGCAAAGTCTTAGAAGTATTCGCGGAGATGTGAAATGTTAATAGGTTACTATATGAATATCACTGTGTTCCCTCAGTAATGCAGAGTTTGATTCAAAGACAAAGAGGAAATGTTAACAGTGCAGGGTCTGCATTACACTCACAGACGTTGTAGTTCAGGTAAGTCACTTTTCAGATCTTTGGGTTTAAATTGATGAGAGTTCTTCCTCATTCATATTAAAGATGCTTACTACATGGAACTGACATATTACTTCCTATTCCTTATGATTTTAAATTAAATTACAAGTTTTGATTGATAGGAGCAACATGCCAGCAGATGGACAATTATTACCAAGTGATATATCCTTATATTATCTTCTTAATAAAATTCAAGACTCTGTCGAGGTCATTTTACAGTTCTACAACATAAACTGTCTATCAGAATTTTAATTACATTTCATAAGAGCTGGCAAAAGTATTCTCAAACATGTTTGTCTCTTTACATACTCATAATTTTCTGACCTTAATAGCAGAAATGCATTACTATATTTATTATTGCAATTCTCAGTTCTCAGAATGACCAGTAGCTCAGTCACTTTGACATTAGAAACATAAAATGAGAATCATATTTAAAAAAAATACTGGTTCTGTGACACAGTGACAGTATGAAGAATACTGATGTCTAGTTTGCAGATAAATCAGATTGTCAATAAGTTAACAAAATAAAGTACAATAGCTAACATACTTACTATATGTATCCTAAGGCTATTAACTACAATAAAATGAGCTTCAGTTACTAGGTTAGCTGAGTTTTTCAGGACTGATCCCAATTATATACTTTTGCTAAATTCATAAAGAAAATATATAATTCTGCCCATTAGCTATCTTGTAAAATTGTTATGTAAGAGTACTAAATATTGGTGCCTTCATCTCAGTGGTGTGTTATTTGTACGATGAGCTGAGGAACAGTAACCACATGAGGGTGACTAATTCAAAGATGAACAACAGAGCCCTTGTGTGTTCAGGGCAGCTGGCACCGCCTGTATTATTTTAATCAAACTCTGAAGACAATCAGTTTGGGAAGGAACCTGAGAAAGTTCTTGTCCACAAGTATCATTTCCCTAGGACATGAGCCTCAGGGTTAACCTAAGCTTAACACAAAAGTTACCATTTTCATACAGTAGCTGAGGTGAAAAAACTGCTTAAGCAGAACAAATTCACATTATGTCTTCTACAGCTGACCAAGTCTCCAGAAGTGCAGTAAGAGAGACAGAGATATGAATGGAAGGAGACCAAAAGACCAAGAATGCAAGGCAACAGGACAACAGTCGTTTTCCAGAAACGGGTGAATGTCCTGGAGAAAGACAGACTGGGACAGTCACACCTTTGATTCTTTGAAGACTGGGAAAAGGCAGGAGGGTAGCTAGTGCACATGCCCTAACCTTGACCTCCTTCCAGAACCAGGCAAGTCCCCAGTAAAAACAGGAACATGTTTATAGGGTTTTGAGTAGTCAGAATAATAACAGGAATGGCTACCTTATCTTTTAATTTTTAAGATTACAGATTTTGGGACGATGCTGTTTTGTACTCCTAAATTTACCTCTGAGCTTCTCTGTGGCCTTGATGGTAAGTAACAGACCACAGCTGCTGAAGAGATTAGGATCAAAGAAGAGAAGTGGTCACACTGCAAACATCTATGCAACCTTATACAGGTTGCGTGTGAAAATGGAGTTTGATTTAAGGATGGCACACAGATGAGCATTCGCCTTGCCTTTCCACAGTGAGACACCCACCCACTTCCACCTGTGAGGAGGCAAAAACAATTTCAGTGTTCAGGGTGTCCTGCTGGGTTTGCATTATTTCCATGATGTCCTTGTGAATGAGGATTACATTCATTTTTTTTTCCACTGATGTACAGATTATTTTTTGGCTGTTGATCAACTATGATATTATACGTCTCTACACCAAATGAAAATATTTTACTTTGTATTTGCAGCCTATCTTAACTGGTTTGTTTTCTTTGTTTGTTTGTGCCATTATTCTTAGAGTAGCATAGAAAATATGCAAGACTGGCATTATGCAGAGTAGACTTTTACTTCCAAATGCTCAGGTTTGAGAATCTCTTTGACCCAACTCTATAACTGCCACAGGGAATACCTTCAGGGCCAAAAAGGAGAGAGAGGCGAGCCCCACAAAATACAGCCCAGCCTTTAGCTTTCCTTTGGTTTGCAGTCCCCACCTCCTCTTCTTTCCAAGACCATGCATGTTATGCTAAGTTCTAACCCGAGTGGAATGGTGAAGACACCATCTACTTTCTCACGACAAAATAATTTTTTTAAATTTCATTCAGCTTATTGACCACGTGCACAGAAAGCAGGACTACCCGTATCCTGAACAGCCACTTTTCCAAGTCAAGTATAATGTATGCCTATATGTCATCACCTCCAGAAATAATTTAGATAAAGGAATGAATTAGCATATATTCTCTATATGTGGCTACAAGAGCTTGGCAGAAAGGCATGCCAAAACTAAGCTCCTCTGGAGACATCACTGGAGATAAAATGTTTAAAATGTATTTCTTCCCTTGACCCATGCCAAAAGCAAAGAATATTTCTTGCACTTACTGCTCCTTTGGCTAAAGACACCTGGAATTTCGAGGCTTCCCGGTACGGAGTCAGTGGCTGATACCATCTCGCAAAATGGACACTAATATTCATGATGCTGAAGGAATATTCTTCCTCTGGCTCTAGCAAGGTCAGCGTTTGGTGATATTTTGAAGCATGAAAATTGATATCCCAAATATACTTTTAGATACACAAGTGTGAAAGCTGTTATTAACCATATAAATGCCTATTTTTTAAAAACCTTTTAAATAGTAGGTGCTGTAGCCTAATTCTGTGATCTGTGGGTAACTGCATCTATTTATTAGTTTCAGCTCTCCCGGCTTTTGTGTCTCTTTACCAAGGTATACTATAAGATTAAAATAGGAGCAACTAAAGCTTTCTCATACGTTGCTCATTATTTCACATCCCCCTCTACATGTTCACTTATATCTGTAAACTAAGAGAGCTCCTCCTATTTCACAATATTCCCAAATGAAAATATTGCAATTCTTTTATTGCTCTTTTCTAGACCCTTTCCTAGAGCCTTTGAATTTCTATCGTATCTGCTTTTGCTCACTTCGTGTCAGAAACAGAAATTATGACAGATTACAATATTCCAATAATTCACAAAACAACATACCTTTACTAGAACTACCTGCTTTAATTTTTCATGCTTTTGCCCAGAAGTGCACACTGAGCAAGCCGCAGTGAGTCAAAATTTCCTTCCTGACTATCTGTGGTTAACTGGAACATGAAAACTGTGTCGCATCATTTTTCATTACTTCTTAAGGTGGACTAACCATATTTCTTCTACGCCTATTTTATACTGTTTCAGGTTATACAATCATCTAGCTTTATTAGATAACAAATAATGAGTTCTGTGAATGGTGCATCTGTGCTCTCCAGACATCCTTTCTAAATAGTTAACTTAAGTCCTAGGCAAATCCTTTTCACATCCTGCTATTGATGTTATCTTATTCTGAAAGAAGAGCATTTGGAAGCTCTTCCCCTCCTTGCAGCTTTCAACCAGATTACTTGCCATTTGAAAAAGCTGTATAGGCGTATCTCGAAAATTGCAAAATAGAGTTGACTCTGCAGTAGAAAACAAATAAAAATAGAGTTTTTGCATGTAAGGATCCTCATATCCGGTAGTATCTAATGTTGCTGTTATTAGCATCTATTTATACTATTTTGAAGACCTTCTGTCGCCTTCCCAGGGGTCTACAAAGCTTCAGATCCTCTAAATCTTTCACTTAAGACATTGTGCTGGCATATGAAAAGCCATGAATCACATTTCTAGCCAATATCACTAGGAAACTAGAAGCGTACCTCTCATTTCTTGATATTTGTGTACTGCAAACACATATAAAATAGATTTTGAACATAAGTAAGAATTTCTTCAGCCATTTAACTAGTCTTCTCTCAACAGGGAATTTTCTAGTCTGCCAGCTACATGAACATAAGAGCACTCACATGTGAATAAAAACCACAAAATACAGAAAATGAAACATTCCTAACACCCCAGAAGTAATGTTATCTGAAACTATGATTGCATACAAAAGTGCATCTTCTACCCACTATTGAAAAAAAAGGTCAAAAAAAAAATCACATTTGTTTTAGTTGTTGATGGATCTGTAATTATCTGAAGATTATTTTTTTCCCACTCAGGAAGACAAAAGGCAAGGAACACATCGTCTTGAAGAGTTCACAGCTGTTACACATGACAAATCTACAAGCAGACAAATAACCACTGTTATATTCACAAATTACTTTTAAAATATTCCTAACTTTGTGTCCATTATAAATTGCAGCAGGTGTGATATAACAGAGGAGATCTCAAGTGTGGAGTTTGCCACTTAACCACCTTATTTAGTCCAAGAAACTCCAAAGGATTATTCAGAGCATTTAAGCAGAGTGTCTAATTTTCTCTATTGAGGGAAGTTAGGATTTTAACTTTAGGTATCTAGTTTAGCTCGTTGTACTAGACTTTGTGAATAATTGTCTATTATGTACACTAGGTTGTAAAACTCAATTAATTGGAAACAATCTTCAAGAAGATCAGATGAATGATCATGAAATCTCACCTGTATTTTGTGCAGGTAGAGTTTTGATGTGAAGGATCTGGTGGATTAAGTGTGATTCTTGGCGAGACCTGAGCTGATAGCAAAAATCCCGAAGCTAGGATAATGAGTGCTACAGCAGTACCTAAAAATACAGATAAAGAACAATGTGATACTTTTCTCCAGAGTACATGAAATAATTCTCTATTGAACTGAATTATGCTTGGGAAAGGAAGGCATCGCATTACTATGCATACAGCATTTGCTAGGGAGTTGTGATGAGAACCTAAGAAAAATACCCTTTGCTACATCTGCATCTTGAATTAGGTTAGATGTTAAAGTCAAGTGCATCAGGTTTAATGTCCAGATATTAAATTAATAGCTTGAGATTTTTTTTTTTAATATGCAGAAGTGAAGACTGCATGAATGAACAGATATATTTTTTTTGATGTTGAAAATAATGCTGTAAAGGTAAAATTTAATAGTGACTTTGAAATCACCACACTTCTTCCCACTCCCACACCCAGACTTGCAGGCTTTCCTGTAAAACAGAAAATAGCATCAGCTTTTTCATTGACTCCACTTCCCTTTGTGAAATGAGAGAAATTTGACTTTTCATAAAAACACCACCAACAAGCCCAACGGCAATTTCTGATCTCGTTTCAAAGAGCACACATAACATCTGCTAGGAAAAAGGCCTCTTCCATCTATTTGCTCCCATCCTCCCCAACAAATTCCTTGTGCATGAGCTGGGCGAAATGATGAGAGGGAAGATGGCAAAAAAGGTTCATACTGTGTGGAACAGGCCATTACTAGAACATAACCCATAGTTTTCCTACCTTATTTGTCACACACACACACAATATGCTGTATCATTTTAATGAAAATTGATATACTTCACTACTCATGATACTACTGCAACTATCCCAAACTCAGACTTACAAAACCTTTACATCTTGCTACTCGACAAAGCATCGAGTTCTATGTTGTATAAAATACCCTGTATACCTATTTGTATACTCAATATTTATGTGGCGTGTCTTATTTGAGAGGTCACATATAACATGGACAGCCTGATCTAGAAATACAAAACTAGTGATAACAGTATTCGTGAGTTAGTTACTAATGATCTAATAACATTATCCTTACCATACAAAAACAGACTCACAAATCACTGAAGCACATCCCAGTCGGAAGGCAGCATACATATAGAAGTGCGCAGTGATATAGCTTAATGGTTGACGGCAGGTGAAGGATACTGTATTCAATTCCAAATACTCATCATCATCCCTTTGCTCTGTATGTTAGAAGCATGTAAGTAATTTTCTGCATCTGTGCAAACCTTTAGAAATGCCACTACATTAAAAACCTTAACATGTCACTGGCAATCTTTAAGAAATTAGACATTATCTGCTTTTTATTTTGGAGTTTGGGTTTTTTTGGTGGGTGGAGGGCATAGGGGATGTTTTGGCAGTTTCGGGGGTGGGTTTGATGGTGTTTTTAAAGAGAAAAGCAAGAGTTTCCTAGCAGGCAAACCCACCAAGTATGTGAAAAACTTTTTTGAGATATAAATAATATCTTAAGTACCAAGATCTGTGTAATAAAATTATTCATGAATGTGCCTGTGCAGCAGCCATGGCTAATAGGCATGAATATGCATGAACTGGAGATGACTGGACCACACGTTTACCCGAACTGAGGCAACTAAGACCTTAAACTCAATCACAAACTATATGTGGAGAAAGCACCTATCCACCATAAAATGTGCTTTCAGTTTGTTCTATACTTGGCTTTGTACTGCTATGGCTAGTAGGTACGCTAACAATCCCAGTTTTCTGGGCAGGCGGGATATTGCACTAGATTTACTGTACTTTCGAAATGCCATAAACCAGGCAGCAAATATCTTTAGACAGGGCTTAAAATCTTTTTTATATTCAGTCTAAATATGCTTTGTCTGTCTTTTAAGTTAACCAAATACACTAACACACACTTCCAGTACCTCTGCTAATGTCTTATTTCTTTGGAAAAGTACGGAATATGTAAACTTGGTGAATGAAGTTGATTACATATTTTCATTCTGTGGAAAGTTTGTCTAGGATGAACAAAAACATACAATTACAGTACATCATTAGCTGAGATTAAAAAAAAAAAAAAAAAAAAGGAAATATCCTGAAGATATTTTAGATGCTCTCTGTTACAAAAAGAGATACAAATCGTCCAATGCCCAAATACCACCATGCTTTCAATTGACAATTTCTGAAGGGGAAAAAGGAAAACACAAATGAAATGGATATCGCACTTGTCAGAATTCCTTCATGTTTCCCAATTAACAGCTTTAAAGAAAGAAATTAACTGAAGAAAAGAGCAAAAGAAAGATAAAGAAATGATGCCAAGATAGAAAATGAATGGGAAACTAAGAGGAATCAGTAACTGTAGTAAAGAGAACTGAAAAGGTGTGATTTTTTTTTTTTTTGGCAGATGCAGTTTACTGTAATTTTCCTAAGGCTTCTGGATCTATCCGAAAGACTAATTTTTTCAAAAGTTGCTAATATTTTGAAAATAATAGAGATACATTAAATTAAATGTAAAATAGCTCTTTCCCAAATGTTTTCGGAAAGCAGGAAAAGCTGCATGAGTTTACAAAATTATATTACAGTATGTTGGCTATTAATCAAAATATTAACATTACTATATCTCTACTGATTATTCTTGTAGGTTATCACCTAACAAACATCAAATCAATTAACCTTTACCAAAAAAAACCCCACACCCTTGCAGCAGCAGGCAAAGGTAGTAGTTTTGTCCTCATTCTATGTAATGGGAGACTGAGGCATACCTGGCTTCTCAAAAGACCAGAGAAGCAGACAGTAGTAACTCAGTGTGAAAGTCAATGTCCTTAGAAATGCAAACCAAAGTAGAGCAGTAAAATATGTTTACCCCACGAGAAAAATCATCATGGAAAACAAATCCATCAGCAGATTTAGTAATTATCATTTTATTAAACAGCCCACTTGCTAAGGAAAACACATCATATCCACCGCTACCTCAAACAAAGTGTCAAACACCACATAAAAAAATTCTAAATAGTACAGAGAGATGACATACGATTTCATTACTGTCATTATTTGTATCTTCCTTACGGAGGGACTGTATGATAAAGAACACAGCAAGCAATGCAGCATGGATCAAGTGATGCTGCAGACTGGCAACTGACCACAGAAGGACCAAGAATATTTTTACCAAATAATTACTTTGTGTCCAAACATCATAAACAAATAACTCTTAACTGTATTATTCTCCTTCCTTAATTCTGTGTCTTACTTCTATATTCTTCTCTGTTCTATGACTAATATGCTTTGTAAGAGACATTTATATCTACCTTTCAAATATGACCTTCAAATATGTTAACCAGAGCCAAAAAGGAAAGAGTTCTGTGATTGTATGAAAAGTCCATGTGGGAATGACACCTATACAGCTGGGTCCAGATAAGCAACAACTCCTGAGGAGCTGCCCAGATGTATAAGGTATCAGGACCAAATATATAAACGTATAAATCCTCCATTCTAATACAGTATAAACGAGAGGCAGCACCCAAGAACCAGAAGTACCAGTGCAGTGTGAGGAGAGATCCACTTCACAGAAAGACAAGAAAACAGACAAGTACCATGGGGGAAAAAGGGGTATTGAGCATAGGAAATGATACAGGATGGGTCTTTCCCCTCTGAGAGACTTGGCGCTGGCTGGAGGAATAGAACTTATAGGGAGGATGTATTTTAACTGATCTGGAAGTAGACTGCGATAAAAGTAGCAATTTGAGAATTTCGTTCTTTTTTTTTTTAAGACGTGAAGAACGTGCCTTTCCAATCTCCTCTGTCGTAACTACATTTCTGAACTTGGATTGTGAAAAACACTTCAGGTTTCTCGACTCCAAATCAAAATGGTAACACTCCAAATACACATTTATTATAACTTGGAAATACCAAATTGCCTCCAAACTGCATGTTTTAATTTACAAATTTGGGTAACTGTGTATCAAACCAGCTGCAACACTGTGCCATCACTGTTCGGCCTACATCAATGCACTCAAATACTGTGAGTGTAGATCAACTCCCATCCCTTGGGAACTGCAGATGGCCAGCGACTTGGCAGGTGGTCCCCCACTCTGCTGTGTTGCATTAACTAGGAGTTTGGATCCCTGACAGCGACAACAGAACAAAATATGGAGACATTAAACCTTCCTAGCTAAACACTTGTGAACATTATTTTAAGAGGAGCAGGAACTGTTTCTCTCTTCCAAACCCTGTTCTTGGAAACGTCCGAACCTTTCAGACAGAGGCAGGTATCGGTCACAGATCACTTCAGAAGGAACAAGCACGTAACACGGGAGCAAGCAGGGACTTACTGGGTAAATGGCAGGACACGGTTCAGCATAGGCAAGACTGCTTGCTCTGCCTTTTCCTGCTTCCAAGAGACGGCTACGTGATGAGTTATGGTGTTTAAATATTTGGAAAAAATGTACAAATCCAGAATTCCGTCTTTCAGTATCTCATACAGGAGATGAATTAAAATCACATTAGTGTAGGTAAGGTATTTACTGTATTGTATTTGACATGCAAAGAACTGCATTCATTTTTAAAAAGTGCTGAAATGGCTATGTGATACGCTTTCTCCAGTAGTTCTTGATAAGATGTTCTGAATTCACATTAATGAGACAGAAATTACATATCACGTATACACACATGAGATTTAAAAACTAATCAGCTGTAAAGTTCCAAGCATTTGATTCCTTATAATGAAAAAAAGCATAAAAAGCTAAATGAAAACATTGTCAAACATGGCTTGAAGGAGAAACTGCGCCTGAAAAAACAGCAGGCTAAACCTCTATTTTTTAAATTAGCCTTGAGCTGCGGTACTATACTACTAGTCTTGAAAAGCTATATGATTTCAGGGAGAAGATGAGGTCAACACTGTTATTTTAAAGAGGACCACTGTGATAAAACTAGCACTTGAAATATTACTTTCATTTGATTAATAATTATGAGGAATATACAATACACTAATTAAGCACTCACCTGTTAAGCTACCAAGTGTAAGTTTCCGGCGACCCATTCTTTCAACAAGCCAGACTCCCACGAGAGTAAAAATGAAGTTTATAAATGCTGTCAGTGCAGCCAGCCAGATTGCAAGCCTGTCGTCTTCAACTCCTGACATCTGCAAAATGGTAGCACTGTAGTACCTGCGAGCGGAGGGAGACACAAATACGAACACTGTTGATTTCAATTTGGCTTGCGTTATAGTTTCTGATTTTAAATCGAAAAAGGTCTTAACAAATATCAACTATGATCTCCTGCATAACACAGCTGCAGACTGATACCCCATTACCCTGGAAATCAGGCATAACTTGCACTTGACTAAAGTTTTGCCTGGAAGACATCAAGAGACGAATTGCCTTTCCCTTGGCTGTTTATATTTTCAATGGTCAATCACATTCTGCTAGAAATGGGGTTTGCATTTTTAATTTAAATAAATCCAGCTTTCAAATCTAGCTGTTGCTTTGTGCTCTATCTTTTTTTCTGCCAAAACATGCAGGATTTTAGCACTCTCTGTACTGTCTAGGGAAAGATAGCTCAAAAATCAAATATGTTTTCACTCCCTCTAAAGGTCATACAGAACTAATCTATGGCATCCAACATGTTGCAGGCGACACTTGCAACCTCTTGGTTTTAGGTTTTGCAGTTTTATTTCACTGCCACCGAAGCGCCCGAAACCTTCTCTATTGTATTACTTTTGTGTGAACCAGACTACGATTGCTTTGAAATGCCTTAGCGCCACATTGCAGGGATGTGAATCTACCCCAACAGGAGCATTTGGCAGAAGTTTCCACTTCTCTCTAAAACGAATCAACCATTCCACACAAACAGTAACTCATAAATAAATCAACTGAACAAAATGAAAAGGGAAAGAAAAGGAAGCCTTCTACCATTTTCCACAGCGATCAAATGAACGCAGATATTGTGCCTATGTTCTCAGGGAGAGCTAAATAAACCTTCAGGAAAACACGAGTAGTTTTGTTCACGCTGCAGAAGCATTTTTCATCTTGTTCTATTAATTTGTGCTGACTGAAATACTGAATATTCAAGCCCTCAAATACCTAGCAGCCTATAGGCTTTCACACAGTAATAACCATCAAAAATGTCAAAGATCACTTTTTTTTTTCCCCTCTGGTCAAAATGAAGCTTGCTTTAAATGTCCCCTTTGTGCCTGAATGCCCAGATGTGTTATCCTCAGAAATTTTAGTGGTCCACATTTTTCTAAGCATAAAATACTTTTTATTTCAAATCAGTAATCCATGATGCACAATATGCCCAACTGACTACTTGCAAAAGTGCTTGAGCCATTTCAGACACTACCAGCCATAAATGATTGCGCCTATGGCTGGATGGTACTGCCTTGCCGGTTGGCTAAGACAAGGTATTTAGATCCTCCCAGCTCCCTTCCTCAGCTCCTCTTCCCCACCAGTACAGCCATTTGAGGCCATGCCTACACAACCAACTCGTGGTGTTGCAGGAGAGGACCTCCAGAGTGAAACTGTTGGTACTGAGGACCCCGTATCTACATACACATGGGTTTTGAGCCTGGCTCCGTGGTCTGCCTGCCCGTTAGCAACTGCAATGCCTCATCCGGGCTCATTTCGTCTGAAAGAGCTGCACACTCTGAGATGCCGGCAAGGGCGTAAATCTTGAAGAGATGAAGATTCATGAAGGATAGACATCATCTAAATTAAAACACTAATGTTAATGCGTCCTCACTTCTTAAGGCCCTCTAAATTAAATTGCTAACTGCCTGTCAAAACTTACATCGTACTGCACTGTTCTAGTCACCAAAATCATCCAAACAGTCTCTGATCTCCCAATACGCTTTTCTTCTTCTTCAGGGTAGGAAAACAACAATAAATGTCAAGTCTTGGCCCACTGACACCTACGATGAAACTCCTATTTACTTCCACCAGGCAAGGCTTCAGGAAGCCACATTTAACTCCACACATCTAAATCTTCTCAAAATCCAGTCCTACCGGGAAGTCAGAAATTGCCAGTTGTCAGCAGCAATGTATAGCGTACTGATACTACACAGTTAAAAAAGCAAAGAATAAAGAATCACATAAAAGCACATAGATGTCTACTGCCTGATATATACAAACAGGCACCTTCTGCCCCTGACATGCCTTCTGGCTGCTTATTGCACTCGCTGGTTATATATTTTCAACTAGAAGCTTACTGTTTATCCATAAATAAGCAACATATTTCACTTGTATGGAAAACGAACCAGGGAAATTTAGGTTCTGCAAATCCAAATGCCAAGCTACCAAAGCCTGGGTGCTGGGCAATGACGTTCATGTTTATTATGGCACAGCAATCCAATTTCAAAAATTTAAAAGCATACTTGCATAGATTATGATAACTACTAAATATATTTGCTTATGTTTACCTGTTTTAGTGTGTCCATTTTTTATACCAACCTGTGCAGCCCTAACTGCCTATTAATGTAACAAGATGACAGGTCTTTTTAATTTCTTCCTGACAAGGAAAAAAAACTATGTGGCAGAAAAAGGTCAAGTTGTGATATTATATAGCCACAGTGAATACTGCAGCTCCTGCAGGGAATGTAATTTCAGTGACAAAGTTGTGCAGTCCTAGCTTATTTTCTAAAGCGTAAAGAAAATTACAAAAGCACATGTGTATCCTTGGAATTAAGCAAGTACTGTATCTTAGAAAGCAAATAAATACAGACAATTACAAAGCCACACAAAGTAACTGAGTCGGATATATATAGAAAGATTTTAATATTGATGATTTCTGAGGATGTCAAAATTATGAAGTTGTTCTATCAAGAGTTGCTGTACATTAAAAAAACAAACAAACAAGCAAGCAAGCAACCTGAAACATTTCCACAGTCAAGAATCCTCCGACTAATCCTTTGACTATATACTGAAAATGCACAGTATTGGAGGAAATGAAGCACCCCTAAACACTTTTCTCCCTCTTCTCCTTTAAAAAGTCAGTATTTTTTTAAAGCAATGACATCCAATGTTTAAAGAAAAGGAGACTTTCCCCCCTTCAAGCAGGTCTTACAGACAATTCCAGATGCATCAGGGTTCCCAGGTTAGCTCATTCAGCAGCAGAGAAGCAGCCCACCATGCCAGGCTTTGTAGCTCTCAATCAAAAAAAAAAATGACTGTCGATAAGCTGCCATCACAGCTTTGATTGCCCTCATCCTTCACAAGGGGCTGCTCCAGCCCATCTGTTATATCAAGTCTACTCCAACAAAGTTTCTGTCTAAGGATGTCAGCTTTTTTTTTGGACAGAATTTGTCATTCCTGTAAAATTAATGAATAAATCTAAGTAACTCAGAAGTACCTTTCAACATCTTAATAACATTTACATTTTTGCTTTTAAGAAAACAAAAATAAGAGTACTCTGGCACTGCTTTGCAAGGTTTTGTTAACATTTTCTAGCACAATACTTTGGAAATCACTGTCCAACTACTCAGTCCAAGAAAATCAGTCCCTAGAGATAATGAAACCCTCCATTTTTTTTTCTCAACTCAACTGAAATAACACAAAGTGAAATGGCAAGTAGTGCAATAGCCAAGAAGCAAATGATTAAATATTGAAGAAAAAACGAAATGATGGCAATTTCAACAGATTTACATGCTCTTTTTCTGCAGCTGTGCACGAACAAAGATCCTCTCCTTCTGCTCTATAGGTTTATGTTACAATTATTGGACTAAGACAGAAAAAGTATTCATAACAAAACATGCTTCACATTCACAAAATTGTGTTTCATTTACACCTTCAACCTGTTTCTCTGCTCCTTTAGGAATTACTAAAGCTTATTCCCATCATGTTTGAAGATTTCCAGCATGGGAACTACATGAGATGTGTCCAGGCTGGGCCAGGCGTGCAGCGTTACCCGGACAAGTACTGAGGTACAACCTCCTCCTGCTGATAGCCACGACTAGAGTGACTTGTGCTGCCAAGCGTAAGACAAAGCTAGTTATTTTTAAAACAGCAATGTATTACAGCCTATATAAACATGGAATATAGAGTCTTGTCCACCAGCTGACTTTTGAAGTGGCGGAAGGTTCAGGTGAGAAGCAGCAGGTTTTCAGGTACACACTTGCAGGCTGGCCATGGTGCCATCTATCAAGCCAGGCAGCTGCATTAGTATGAGCCTATGTCAATGCCAACTGGGAAGCTGGACCACTTAGACAGACACCATCTTGTAAAAAAATCTGAGGGACTAATGCTAATTCAAATTTCACATTGATTCAAACAAAAGTGTCCCACTCAACTTACAAGTCTTCAAATTTGTTTCACGTTTCCCTCCTGTTGCAAACTATCCCACATCCCTATAAATACAGTTACAACATTCTCCAAGATAGCTTGTTCTGACACACGCTTTGAATATATACATTATGACAACAATGAGGAAAACAGGTTAAGCCATCCTTCACATTTCACCTTTGGGTGATAAAAGATAACGGTGGTTTTACATCTTGCTAACCTGAACAGCAACAGCCCAACAAATGGCATTTCCATGGTGTGGAATACAGAACCTCCGCAGCAATAACAACGGTTGGTGGTGGCTGGCTTAGCTTGCCACATCCCACTCGTTGCAGGAGGAGGGGTTGGGGAAAGACCCCATGCTCCTACATAGAGGTCCTGAATCATTCCACTTACTCAGAGGCCTGATGTGAATCTGCACATGATATATTTTTGCTGAGAACTGAAAATGAATTTGTATAACAGTACTATTGTTATTAAATGTTTTTAATCCTGCAGGCGAACACACCTTCCTCCTTAGTCTTTTGTTTGCAGCTTGAACACAACAATCTTACCGTGTCTGGCACTTCTGAAGATTCAGAGGTGCTGAAGAAACAAGAAGCACAAGTGAGGAAACTGCCATTAGTAATACCACTGCTAGAAAGAGGCCAGGCACATCGAGTAACTGCAGTTTACTGAAAGATGGACTATATGGGCTTGAGAACACCTTCTAGAGCAAAGCAGGCTTGTAGAGAGAGCAAGCTTGCATCTGCCTATCCCACCCATGTACACCTATGTTATGAAAAGGATTTAATCAAGAAAGTTTAAGTTGACACTTTCATCACTAAGGTGCCTGCAGAATTACCATGGCTTCACCAATATGTTCAACTGTGGGAACTCATCTGTGCAGATGAACTCACAGAAACAGCAGGAGAAAGCAAGAGCAGCATATGGGAAATTAGACGCCAAAGTACTGGAAATGAAAACAAGGTAGGAAGAAGTTGATATATGGAAGGGGCCAGGTGTGGAGGCTCTCCGACAGGGCCCTGCTAAGCACCATATGAAGCCTGAGGAAGGGAAACAGGCACATTGGCAAGGTTCTGTAGAAGCAGGAAAGTAAAAATATCCCTTGGTTAGACTTGCTTGAAATAAGGATTGCAGAGCAATATAGCAGCATTAGATGACATAATTGGAGTGCTGGATAATGTGGTTCAACTTCCCAGCTTCATGTTCTGCACACCACAGTGATACGGGAGATGCAGCAGTTTCCACTTGCAGAGGTTCAATTCAGAGCAACCATGGACACCAGTTTGGAGACCTGGGCAGTTACTGAAACTCTGCTGCTTTCCTGCTACATCTCTAATCATGTCTGCCTAATCTCTTACCTTGCTTTTTAAACCCCTTGCTTGAGCAGGTGGATTGGACCAGATGACCTCTAGAGGTCCCTTCCAACCTCAACCAGTCTGTGATTCTGTGAAACACAAATTTGATTGCCTCCTTTCTGAACTCCTATAATATAAATTAGTAATATTAATATCAACAGTAACACTGTTATTATGAAATATCTGAGCACAGATCTATTTTTCAATGGGAATTGCCTTTGCCAGACAGAACTTTGTTGATGCTGAATCTCCATTAGCTATGGATAATGAAAATGGAAAGTCACAGCAAGGATAAGATCTAACCTTATCTTTGACATTAGACTTATAATAAAGTTGATCACAAAAGCTGTAAAAATCCATTTCATCACTATGATTCGGCATCAGTCCCAGGACTATTACATTAGTCAGTTTACAGCCTTTAGATTCCTTAAAAAATTAAAACTTTAAAACATCAACTGTTAAGTTGAAAAAGGGAGTATCGATCAACCTCAACCACCCTCGGAAAGCCCATATAGTGACAGATGGGGCAAACCTGTGCAGCCAAACTAGTTCTATCAAGTCTTGTATGATCCCCTCACAATCTCTGCTCTCCTCTGATCCAAATTGACTGTAAACTTTTTAGTCATCTTTTCACTTCTGAAAATTACGCAGACAGCCTCTTGCTTTCCCCTTTAGCATGTATACCATCTTCTTTCAATTCGTATTTTGAAAAGGTACCTCGTGACCTATACTTGTGCCCTACTGCAGACTGGCAGCACCCAAACCAACACGATTAGCTTGTCTCAAGGTTCTGCTCTGCACAGCACTGTTTCAGTGCCAGTCCCTCCTGTAGAACACTCCACTGTTCTCTAAAACAGTAACAGTTGTTAGGTTTCAAAAATATTAGTAAACCCGGGTTCACCTTATGCATTTAAAAATCACAGAGAATGTGAACAATGATACTTACACAAGAAAATATTGTATATTTAAACATATATTACTCCGTGTGCCATTATATACACACACAAACTTTGTGGCTAATACCATTCTGTTAAATGCAATGCATCTTGTTTAACTTCACGTGATGAATCGCTTCAGCAGGGCAACAGGGCCATTTGGCATGTCTGCTGTTGTCTTCCAAAAGATACTTAACAATAAATGTAATCAGTTATAAGATGCTGCTGTTTGTGCATGCCAGCGGCATCTCTCGTGGCACAGATGAGACGTGCCTGCATGACAATGTACAAACAAAAAGTCTGCTATCATCTACCCACAGGACGCCAGTAAGACCCATCCAGCTCATTAGCTCCAAAAGCAATCGGACTTCAGCTATACAACAAGACTACTGGATACATGTACCTTTATTTTCAGGTTAGGAAGGCAAAATATCTAAGGACTAGATCCTGAAATCTTACTGAAGCAGCCTCTGCTGCTTTACAGGACTCCAATTTAAGACCAACAGTGAATATTCTTTCCCATACTTCCACTTTTGAAGTCCTAAAGAGCTCTCTGAGGAAAAGGTTGCTGTATCATCTCAAAGTCTACGCTGGATTTTTCAAAAAGAGTGCCTGGGAGACAACCCGGGGGAGTGCCACTGTATGCTTACCTACTGTAATTATACCTTTAAATTCCCCATTTAGCAGAAATGATGTATTGTGTTGTAAATGCTTTCAGCATAGAGTGAAATGACTTGTGAATGTCATTTGTTACAATCAGTATATTTTGATAATAAAACCCCTCAGCATTTGGTACTGTTTGACAGATAATTCTTTACACCCAGTATGTTCTCCGATTAACCACACGTTATCCACGTGCAAGGCACATGAGAAGGTTTTCAGGATTACCATTTAATTATGTTAAGAAAACACTGGATTTTTTTTAGTGTCCAAAGAGACTAAATTCTTTACCTATTAAGCAAAGTAAGTGTTCCAGTGTTTGACAGGGATTAAAAATACCTTTAGAGGCTTAAGATCACCAAGATACACAAAGGAATTCACTTCTCACACAGCTATTGGGTCATCTGAAAATACTGTTGCAGTATCTGCTGTGAGATTGGAGAAAAAGTCCTTTTCATTTTTTTTTTCTTTTGCTTATTCGCTCTGCAGCGGATAGATCTCTGCACACAGCCAGAGTACTTTTCATGCTCAGTCATTTCACCCATTTGTGTGGGTCCTTCACAGGTCCCACCTGAAACTACGGGGGAGGGAAATTGTTTTCTTCTTCATAACAGAAAAATAGTAAAATATAAGGAGGATTTAGAACGATTATTTAGAAGGAAAAAAAAAAAAAGGCAGAAAAATAATACCAAACCCCCACATAAGTCTGTAACAGGCAAAGTGCTCTATAGATTCAAGGACAGAACCCTGTAGTTAAATCCATTGAAGAAGTAGGCTGAATTTAACTGGAGAGTTAAACCAAAGAGTAACAGGCAGAGCTGGAAATTAAATGAAAGCACTGGGAGGAACAAAGTCTTGACCCCCCTCCTCTTCCCAAAACAGAGATGCAGTTTCCAGGACAGAACAAATAGACTGGGCTCTGTAACACCCATAAGCTTAGCATTGCAACAAAAAGGAAAACAATGCCAACTTTTTCACCTTGGCCTCACTGTCTGCACTCAATATATAAGCGTCTAACTCTTCAACTGAACCTTTATGAAAGAGAACCACCACCGTCATCCCTATTTTATAAACGGAGACCACTGAGGCTTTTGGGAAGAGGAGGAAGACGGATGACTATTTGCAGTTATCCACCAGTACTACCTGCAGCAGAATAATGACACTCCAGAGTCTCACTGCAGATAAGTGCTCTCTGCAAATTAATAAGAATAAAAGCAGGGAAAGAAAATCCCCCAACTATTTCACAAAAAATATCTCATTCAATTATTCATTTATTCTGACAACTTCAGTTTAATTTAAATTATGTTTAATATTCCAGAGTATTCTAATGCTGGAAAGCACTAATGCCTCCCATAAGCTGTCTGTGATCCCAAAAAACCAAATCAGTCCTCATCAAAATCAACAGACTTGCTAAATGTACATAGCATTAAAAAAAAAAAAATCAAATCAAGCTAGCCCCTTTGTTTAAGCCAAGCCCAGTGGCAAACAAAGGGACTATATACACTATAGTCTTGCTATAAGAGCCAGGAGTTAGCAAGCTGGGAGTAATGGGATCTTGAAAGGTAGTGAAAAAAAATGAAACAGGCTTTCTTTTGAACCTAGTTCATGGGTGCTTTCTCAAGAAAGAGCAAGCTTCTGTGCTAAACAGGTATTTATCTTTTGGGAAAAAAGGTACTACTTCTAATTTTTGCTTATGAATAATAAAAAGATAACCACAATTTAACCCCAACTTTTCATCCATGGTTTAGTATCTGAATGGAATCACGCTAAATGTCCAAAACTTCCCTTCCAGGCAGGCAGAAGGAAAATCGTATGTTAATAAATGCACTATAAAGTGTTTAATAAAGAAGTAATTTCACTGTGGATCTGGTCTTACAGTCATTTCTCAGTTAAGAAAAAAAGAGGATTTTTTCATGCATGGCAAGACAAAGTGTTATTCAGTTTGCAAAGTGCTTCTTTTCAGATAGCACATCTTCAAAATATTGTACCTCTAGTTCTTCTATTCACCCCAGCAGGGTCAGATTCCCCACATACACTCTGTGGAGCTTTATATAGGCCAGCTCTTAGTAACCCTGTTGGTGGAGCCTCCTGAAGAAACCATTTCACATTTTATTAGACAGCACCGAAATAACTGCCTAAAGGTACCACACTGTCACCTGCCACTGGAGTATCTGAGCTTTGTTTACATTTTTCCTAATTACAAACATATGACAAATACATATTTAGAATGATAATTTCAATATATACCAATGGGAACTACATAAAAATGTCCATTTAAAAATAGCACTTTCCATGGCTGAGATACATGACTCAATCCTGAGAGCATTAGCCCCAGCGTTCCCCTTAGCAACAAATTCATTAATATACATACGTGTATCTTCTTGTAGAAGGACATAAGCATTGCACAACTACTTGGGAGAATGCAGCTAGTGCAGAGTGATCAATAGGACTAATAGCTCACAAATGGTATCTCTAACATTTTCTGCCAGTTCTTCAAAGACCACGGTAGTGTATACACCAGAGATGGTACTGCATCCACACAGTGAAGACAGGTAGCATGTACTTATAAGCTGTAGAATACACATTAAATAAATTAATCTTACAACCACAAAGCTGCAAAGCCCCAATTTGGCCTTTGATGGTGTAACAAAATACAACACAATCTTTACAAATCTTTACAGATGTGACCACATTACTGCTCATTTACTCTGCTACTGATGCCTGATTTCTGCTCACCTAGCCCCATGGTGGCCTGAGCCACCATGCTCGGACCAGCTCCTGCCCCTTTTCCTCCGTCCCAGAAGCTCTGTCAGGCTCATGCTCTCTTACCATCTTACTATTTCACTCCTTGCGCAGAGTAAATTATTTCTGATATCTCCTCATCTCTGAATGCTTCATCTTGCACTCCTGCTATTCACTCGACAACTTTTTGAAAACATAATTTAAAAAAAAAAAAACCAAAACCAAACAACACTCCAACCAAAAAAAACCCCAACCCCCTCCTTCACTCCTTGTATTTTCAAGTAAGGGGTATCTTATGAAAGGCTCAGCAGCTAAGCACAGGAGACTAGATTTCTAAAGAATAATACTTCCTTCCATGAAACCACACTTTATTCTTTTTTTTAAATGAGTAAGTTCACTTACAGACAACATACCATTATCAATCTAAAAGTTTACAGAGTTTTAAGTGTTCATATAAAACCAGAAACAAGATCTTTGTAAATCTCCCAAATCTGTAACTATCTTACTAAAAACTCTATACAGTACTTTATTTCCATACTGAAATCATACAAATGATCAAAATAATTTGTCTATGGCATATAAAAACTAGTTAATATTCCAGTGACACTATAAGTATTAATTCATATGCGAAACGTTATTAATATTCTATCCTTCTCAATTTTAATTGAAGATGTTGCATTAATAATGTTTATCTTGCACAGCTTAGCATTTTTAGAGCTCAACCCATGAAAATGATTGTAATGAATTCTTGCTAAAAACCCACAAAATTGGTCTAAAATAATGAAAAGGTCACTGTAGTATCTTCTGATCACCAAGAAAAACTTAACAGAGACATAATAAAGCCTTTGTGGCTATCAAGCCATATATTTATTTATTTATTTTAAGATACTGATTGACCTTCTAACACAGATTTCCTAAGAACTTTTAAATCCCAGTCTTGCCTCTTTTTTAGAAATCAATCATTAATTGCATCAAGCCTCCTTTCTTAGGTTGCTGAACTACACGCTAGTGTCAACTTTAAAACCGAGGAAGCCCGAAACTGCCCTTCAGCTTCCTTCCTACTTGGCCCAATGTCACAGTTATCAAAGCCAAGTGGCCAAAGACAACGCTGCTCTTAAGAGTGGAGCAGCTAGACAGCTCAAAACCAACAGAAAATCCTCTACTGTCTTAAAGGCTTTGGGTTTCTTTGGATCAGGTTTCAAATACTGGAACACAACATCCCTGTCCCTCCAGAAGAACCAGTGTCAGGCCAGACAATGGGCTGCATTTCTGGAAAGGCAAGAGGATGCACAAGGGAAAAAACTAATTTAACCAGAAGTTAGGCTACTGAGATGACTGACTGTCAAGGGATTCCAGCAACGAAAAGAAAACAGAAAAAGATACAACCAATAGCAGAATATATTGCTGGGGACATAGGGTTGGACAAAGGACAGCAGAAATGAGAAAGACAACAGTTAAGGACCCAGTGAGGAAAAACTCATCTGCAAGGTAAGCAAGGTTGACCAAGGCCCTGACACATGGTGCAGGATGGCGTCAAAGGCAGCACCCAAGCACACAGCAACGTGGCCAGTGCTGTGCCATAGAAGGCTCTAGCATTGCTATATCGTTAGGGAGGAGGTCTTAAAGCCACTGCGATGACCCTATGTCGTGGTTTAACCCCAGCCGGCAACTAAGCACCATGCAGCCACTCGCTCACTCCCCCACCAGTGGGGTGGGGGAGAGAATTGGAAGGGCAAAAGGGGAAAACTCGTGGGTTGAGATAAGAACAGTTTAATAACTAAAGTAAAATAAAAATAGAACAGTAGTGATAGTAATAATAACAATAAAAAACAAGTAATAATAGTACAATAGTAATACAAAGCAAGCGATACACTGAACAATTGCTCACCACCCGCCAACCAATGCCCAGCCCGCCCCCCAAGCAGCGATCGTTGCCCCCCTCCCGGCCAACTCCCTCCGCTCCTATACTGAGCATGACGTCATGTGGTATGGCATAGCCCCTTGGCCAGCCTGGGTCAGCTGTCCTAGCTGTGCCCCCTCCCATCTTCTTGTGCACCTGGCAGAGCATGGGAAGCTGAAAAGTCCTTGACCAGTGTGAGCTGCACTTAGCAACTACTTAGCACTACTTAGCAAGAACCAAAACATCAGTGTATCATCGACATTGTTCTTGACCCAAAACACAGCCCCATACAGGCTACCAAGAAGAAAACTAACTCTATCCCAGTTGAAACCAGGACACCCTAACACATACACCCAATGATGCTGGAATAAATGGTGGAAGCCTACCTTAAGAACATTGCAGTAAATATACATTTTCTTCTCATTCTGAATTAGTCTATTACAGCACCACCAAAAAAAAAAAAAAAAAAAATCTATTGGCACCAATCCCACAGTCATTCAGGGAAAACTCCATGATGAGCAATGAGGAATAACAGCATGCATATGTGCATATGAGTACACCACAGCTGCAGTCACTGCTGGGCACAATGCCCTTACTAGTAACAATTTTAACCATATGTCCTATGTAAGGAAAAAAAAAATAGTTCTGGGAAATAACTGGCACAAAAGTCTTCCCTGGGCTCAAATGCACAGATGCACCCATATTATCAGCAGTCATTTCAGGACTGTTTAAAAAACAAACCCAAAAGAGTAATTCTGGAGTGACACCATCTGAGCTCATTATTCATGGTGGCAGATGAGATCCTTTTTTGGAGTACTGGTTTTGGCAAAAATACTCTAAGTTGACAACCTCAACTGACCATTCCAAATCTGCATTCAGGAATCTACATTTTTAGATGTTTCTTGTACCAAATATCAAGAAATGGCAACTGTTCAGTATCTTTCAAATTCATGCCACTCACTTGTGGTGCTTTGAGATTTCTAAATCCAATCATCTCAGGTTTTAATATTCATACAATCAAATATCACCCTTGCAATATATTTCAGACATCCACTGCACATAGACTAGATCTCGACAGACTTGTATTTTCTCCTTCCTTAGAAAACAAAATTAATTGCACAGCAAACTTAAATGTGTGCAGTGTGAATATTAATTTGGCAGTGTCTGCTTCTATTACACGCAGTCTTTTCTGTTGTCTTTTGTCCCATCTGTTCCAGCCAAGAAAGGACAAAATCATGGCAGACCCAAAAAAGTCCTTAGAGCGGTATCACCAGTGTACATAGATTTTTTTCCTTTCATGTTCAGGATGGGTAAAACCATAGAAGTAATGTTAACATAGCATATAAATGACAATCAGAAAACTAAAGGGTTTGATTTCTCATGTTGGAATGATTAATCTACCTGAACGCAGCATCTAGCTGCTGCTTTTGAAATTTCCTCTTCACTTTCAACAGTAAAAATTGCCTCAACAGTTCTTTGCCTCTCACTTACTACAAGGTAATCTGCAAGCACCCCCAGTATGCGTTTCTGCTTTTCTGCCAATAAATAAACAAAGCATCAGTCGCAAGCTCTGATGCTCTAACCTGAGATTCTCAAGTTAGACCTCTTCCTACCCACATTGTTTCGCTCCATGCCCTGAATATGCCCTGTGGAGATGCTTTGCTTACAGCAGAGGTGAGAAGAACTGGATTCTAATTCCCAGTCCAAAAAGTTTAATACAAAAATGTAACACCATCAGCTGGAAAGACCCAGAACAAGCTTTTAGTACCAAATCTAGAGAATCACTTGCACAAGCTGAGCTCCTTTCAACAAGCGTGCCTCACCTGGTGTGCTGGGTGCCCAAGTCACCAAGCCCTACTGCACCTTAAAGCGACCCTTCCGACTTCTTTTGAGAAAGACCTGCCCTAGGTTAGACACCTCACTCTAGAAGGAGATTCACAGCTGAAAATGCAAGAGGAGGCAGGTATCGCCCCGCTCTAGAGGGAGGTATTTCTCCCATAGCCACGTCCTACAGCATGGCTTGCTGGTCCTCTGGTCAAGCCACTGACCTTTGCAAATCCCCTTCACAGACATCTCAGTCTACTCATGTTCTATATGAAGACCTCAGGAATTTTACCTGAGGAAACTGAATTTACTCATTCCTCCATGGATTTAGCTCTTAGCTTGTACTTTCTTAATTGCTACGTGGGTGCAACTATGTTTTGGCACTGCTGTGAAGTCGTGACTTCTGCGCCCGTTGCCATTCATAAACGCTAAGCAGAATGATCATTACTCTTTGGATGCAATGAGAAAATTAAAGCAGCTATGAAATAGACCCCTAGCAGAGAACTCCAATACGTTTCTAATGTACTGTGAAAAATAAAACTGTACTTAGAAAAGCACTGAATGGCTATTTTGGGAATGTATGTTTCAACATAGCCTGCACAATGAAAGCAAGGCAATGTGTTGTGAATGTGCTACCTATTTAAAAGGACAAACACATTCCTCTTTTCTTCAATACAAAATGTAACAATTAAGCACCATATCAAAATTATTAGAGCTATATAAAGCACTGTGAAGACTAATGTAATAGAGTTAATGGCTAATGTAATAAAGAGTTAGATTCTCTACAGTGCAGAATAGTAGCCTTTTAATCTATGAACCATATGCTAGGCAATAGATTTGTTTGATAATCTCTAGAGTGTGTAATACACTGTATACTTCTATTCGACAGGGAAATTTTGTTCTAACTTTATATAGACAACTTCAAAAATGTTCTTATATATGACTCAACCACACAGGAGAGAACTTACTGTTTATACCATGTATACAGTTCAGTATTAAGTGTGCATGCCACCGTATACCGCTATATGTTACCTATAATATTTACATATACTTTGAATTTAAAATTCAGTGAAGCTGCTAGAAAATACATCTAAAACAAAGTTTAAGATAAAGTTGCATGAAAATTCCTAACACAAAGTCAATAAATAGCTGAAAAGACTCTATGCCAGATATTTTTAAAACTACTTTTTGAAACTACATTTTAACTTCTCTCTGAAATAATCACTGTTACTTGTGAACACCTAGTAGGAGAAAGATACAGAATGGCCTTTGTGTTTAACTGCTTCAAACAAATACTTTCCATATCAGCTGTCTGTTTTCCTGTGTTGCCTCTGGGTAAAGATCACTTTCATGTTTATCATTTCCTTGTCGCAACTAATTAAGCTGCCAAGTTTTAAATCCCTGGCAGCTTATACTATTCAGACCAATTATTCTACATCCAAGGACAGCTTGACTACATACAATTTATGTTCTCTGTCCTTCATAGTTCATCATGTAAACTCAAGGCCAAGATCAAAAATCTAAATTTTAATCCCAGTTCTATGACTTTGTAACCTCGGAGATGTCACTTCACTCCTTATTTGTCCCTCCTCTGCAAAAACTTTTTAAATATCTTTTCCACACTTCTCATGAGAAGATTCATATGTGGATAATACTTGAAAACAACTGGAAAACAGAAAGGAAACAAAGGTAGGTGTTGATCAGTTCTCCTAATGCTCACCCAGAAGCACCGCATGGAGGCCTGTGTTATAGCTTAGGAACAGGCTGAACAGCACCGGTGATCTCGAAAAGGAGGAGGTGAAGAGTGAGGTTGTTTTTCAGGGCAATGCAAATGAAATCTGCATCTTTCTCTGAAGTTGTTAAGAACCTAAAACTGTCTTTTGCTACCTTTCAGACTCCAATAAGAGAGTACTGTTAAGATCATCTTCCACTCCATTACGAGGAGCCTCTTCTGCAAAGAATGACTGGAGAGACTGGCTCTGTTTTGAAGATGCAACCATCCTCAACAAAACTTCAGCACTGATGTGCTCAAGCGAGGAGTACTTGAAAAACGCTTCAAAAGGCTACTCTAGAAACATCGGCACTAAGCCCTGCACTTGGCAAACACTAATCACAAAGGCAAAGCGAAGAAAAACTAAGGCATTCTTTTTTATTAAAGAAATGGAGAGAAGACATGAGGAAGAATAATTACATTTCTTTAATTGTGTATTAATTCCACAATTTAATGAAAAATTAATCATAACCTCAATACAGAATCTATTTTATATCCGTGAACGTACTACCTTACTGGAAATCAATTTAGTGTACCAAACAGTAACACCTCGGCTTATACAATTCTCAGCCAGTTACAGAACAAGGGGACTCAGTGGGAGTTAAGCAGAATATGCTGCTGTAAGAAAGACTTATTACACGTACCTTAGTGTGACAGACAGGGCCTTGGGATTCCCCATGTTACTTCTGCTCCACCATATCAGGTGTACATTTGCAACAATAATAAGATTTAACAGCGCTGAAAATAGAAACTTTAAAATGCAGGTAGCCTGCTGCGTATTATTGTAGGAAGTTATCCTCTTTGAGCTCTAGCATAATCTTAAAACATGGAAGATCTGATTTCTGATAGTACCAAACCAGGTGACAGTCCTGAACATGACCATGGTGAAAGGAATAAAGCATATGAGGAGAGGCTGAGGGAGGCGGGCTTGTGTCGTCTGGAAAAGACTACAGGTATTTTCCACAGCCTAAGGAGGGCTACTAATGGAGCCAGTTTCAGTCATACAGTGAAAGGACAAGAAGCAACCGTCACAAGCTGCAAGAAGTTAAACTCCAACTGAAAATAAGGGAAAAAAGTTCTTCACCATGAGAGCGGTTAAGCATCAAAACAGATTGCCCAGGGAGGCTGTATCCATCCTTAGAGACTTTAAAATCTCAGCTGGATAAAACCCTGAACAACCCAATCTAATTTTGAAGGTAGCTCTGCTTGGAACAGCAAGGTGGACTAAATGATCTCCAGATGTTCTTCCTAATTTACATTACTCACTACAAGTTAACTCAATAGCTAAAGGCTGCTCAGCCATTTTCACAATCAGGTATTTAAGACATGCGAAGACCATTTCTAACTTTCTTGAGATTCATCTAAAAGAAAGGATGAGAATGAAACTCCTAAATCAACCCTGCGCTACTGCAGGAAACCACAATGCACTTCATAAAATCAGTTAAGCTCCACCTTACATTATGCTCCATAACCGTCCTCTTCTAGCAGTTAGGAACTGTCTTCTGATTTCAAGCCCATATTTATCACCAGTGGCAATGAATCCTAACTTTGTTTCAATTTTATTAGCTAAATGAAACCTTTGGCACTAAGGTCTATAACAAGAATACTAAATAAGGCAAGATTAATTAGTCTTTCCAGTACAGTACCTTTTCTCACAACCTTCTGTCACATCATCCTTGCTTAGACCTTTACTCATCTTATGGTTCTTGCGCAATACCAGCTCTTCTTGAACTAAAGCTGAATGAAAAGTTTTTCCTGTGAAAGAATCAAAACTTGGCTAGAGTCCAGATAAATTAAATTTTCAACATTTTCTTGTTCTAACAAAACCGCTTATTTGTTTGAAGAATAATATCTGGTTGGTCTACAGCTTGATTTTTCTTTGTTAAATCAATGCATTGTATCCTATTTATCCCATTTTCCTTTATCCAATTATTCTTCATACTTTTAATTAATTTTCCTTTATTTGCTTGCACTCCTCCTTCTGTACTCAGCTATTATTTTATCCTAATTTTTAATTATAATCTCTTGAAACAAGAGCTGTCTTTTTACTCTATATTTCTACACCACTTAGTGCAGCGCTGTCCTGCTCCACAAGTAAGCCTTTAAAACGCAACAGTAATACAAATACATTTTATTAGGCTCAAGGCTGGCTACCACAAAATTGCCTGGTTTTTCCCACTAGTTAATGAAACAATTCTATCTTTTCCTGTATTCATATGCCAATAGCAAAGCCTGCTGTTAATGGATATAACGTTCCCTCTTCCTGAAACTTGCTATGATTCAGCTATTACTGGGTTGAGGAAGAAAAAAAAAGTACCCTTTCAAGACTTCTAGTAAATGACACACCAGTTATTGCTGATTTTTTTTCTGTTCTTTTTTTAAACAATACCAAGTGTATAAAATAAAACACAATGTATGCAGAAAGCCTGAAAAGTCAAACATTCAAATTTATGGAACCAGAGAAGAGGAAAAAAAGTCCTATCGTTACAGTGTGAACAATGAAGAATGACAATGACTATGCCATCACCTTATTCATAAGATGAATTGTGTTTTACACAGAAATTGGTTTTATACACATTTTTCATCACTGAGCCACACTCAGCAGGTAAAAACAAATGGCAGCCCACACAAGGTTTGTTTAGAACAATCTTTAGGGGTTTATGTTAATAATGTAGTAAATATGAAACAGCATAATATACTGAGTTTTCTTATGCAGGCAAAGGTAATTCACCTCTAGTACTTTTAGAAGAGTAATTACTCTAGCTATTTGAGTATAGTCTAAGAAAATGAACAGCGAAAATGTATTACAAAAAATGCATAGAATAACTTTGATTCTTTCTTCTGGTCTTTTCTGGTTTGTTTTTTTATTATTATGATGATGATCTGTGCGCTACTTGTAGACTGTAATGTCTAAACAAACTCATTTTGGTTTATATTCACACTTCACCCAGTAGGTTCTACTGAACTGATTATCTGGCGAATACTTATAATTTCTTATAGAATAGATAACATGGAAATCAGAATGAAAGATTTATTAAGATAAAATAACAGAACTGTATAAAAACTCAAGTGAGAATATGGATGAAATTCTGTTATCAGATGCCTTGTTAAGGTCTCCAGAGAAAGCCAGTCTTCTTGACAACTTTAATTTAAATCCCACAACTGGGATTTTGCTGGAAAATGTCACATTGAACGAAAATTTACATTTGAGAATTTTCATGACAGGTATCTAGACAACTTAGGGGCATACAAGAATTTGAACTGAAATATTTTAATGAAGTAGCAATTACAGAGCAACAGGCATCAGCTTTCAGACAAAGTCAATTCTCCCCAAAGGTCCTTTTAGAAACAGCAACCTTGAATGAAAACTACATCTCGACCTGACAGCCCAGCTGATGGAAGATGACTGCCTTCACGGCATGCAAGACAGATGATGTACTGTTTCGTGAAATATTCTGCTTCAGACAATTGAGTACTGCGACTATGTATCCTCATTGCACCGGCTTTGTTGGTCCACTAAGAAGGACTCTAGAAATAGCATTGGAATAAAAGTCATTTTCTTCTCAAAGTGGCCAAGATAAATTAATCCCAGAGGGCCAGGAACAGTGAAACCGAGAGGAGAAAACCCATCACATAAATGAAATTTCTATGAGTTTCATTGGCACAAAGGAAAGGTCTTCTTGCCTGAGGACATTCAAATCAGCTGTCCTGAGAGCAAGTTTTCATTTACAAGAGGAGAACCAAAAGGCAAATGGAAGATGGAGATCTACAAAACCATGAAGCAGTGGCAGTTCACTGAGCAGACACACCTCGCATACGGGGCAAGGGAAGAGAAAAATCTCCTCAAGCAAAGCTGTTCATGAACAGGGTTTTCCTCTTTTTGAGGGAAAAATCCCGACTGGAAGTAATCCACATGTATGCTGGGTGAGTGTTCCCACATCCCAATCCCACTGATTGTCCTGGCCATATTAACTTCCTCAGATATGGCCTAAAACATTTGGAGCAAACTACTTCTTGTGAAACTGTGTGCTATATTTATTAGATGGAAGTGCTAGTATGGACTAGGATCAAGTAATTTAGCTTCTTACTCATCTACTTTTTTTTCCTCTCTCTTTTTTAAGGTCAGACAGAGCTAAATTCGTCAGCAGGTGACTCTGTGAATGACTAGTAGGATGACGCTGCCTTTGTTCTGTTCATTCCTACTCAGAGCAAAGCATCTCTGCATGTAGGAAATCTGTGTCGTCTTGTTATCTCTGCATTCCCAATCATTCAATCTGAATGCTGTTGTTTTGTCATAACCCACCTTTTGTGAATTGGAGTGTTTCACAAGATTTTAAAAAGTACAATCAGATGGATGGTAATAGATTAGTCACACACAGGGCCAGCCAAACAGTGACAGGACGACAATAAAAAAGCTAAAAAGTTAGTGAAATGTAGGATGTAAAACAATCCCTCAAAAATTCGATGGTCTATTACTATTTGATATAAAGAAACATTTAATAAGATACAATCTTTACTTGTTCCAAATATTTCCCATGCCGATACAACAGAAGTTAACAGATACACCAGCATGCTAAAACTCCGCTGTTCATCTGAACTCTCACTTGTGCTTCTGCCTGGTTTTCCCTGCTGACTGCTGCCTTTGTCTTCACTCTTCTTGGCTTTTTATTTGGTCTTAATTCCATCCCAGAATCTATTTAATGCATCAAGAAAAACATCCATGATAAACCCAAGTAAACTGTGTGTGAGAGAGACACAGATTGATTTTCTCAAACTGAAGCTCGTTTGGGGACCCTTGCCAAGAGAAGAACAGTATGTGTAACTACAGTAGCAAGACTCCCCTATACACATGCAGTTTCACTGTTCCTCATAACAGTGCTTCTAATAACATCACATACCTGCAACAACATATTTTATTTCCATATTTTGATGTGCAGAGATCTTAACACATGTCTTGAAATAAAACTTCTGCAATGGTGATCTCTTAAAGCTAAGCTGCTATTTTATTTTCTAGTTCTACAATACGCACACTAAATGTTACCTCCTCCTCGCAGTCTGACCTCCAGCCTCAGCCTCAGACTCTCCACACCTCTCTATGTCATGCAAAACTTGGTCTTGTTATTGTCATCTCACTGTGACCACTGAGGCTTCAGCAGGCCCACTGCTCCCGACCAGGGAGAGCCCAGCACTCTTTGCAGAAGACTGACTCGTTGATCTGCACATCGCTTTAACATTGAGGAGAGAGGACTGAGGGCACTTTTGCAATTGCTGGCATAATTTGCACTGTCTGGCAAACAACTCGGATTGCCAAGGACATACGCACGTAAAAAGTGTGTAGTATTTGACATAAGACAGCATACCAGAGGGATCAGTAAATCATTATCATACCTGAATTGTCAAATTCTCAAATCTAATAATAGACGGTCATGTATGTTCTTCATTTAAATATCTCACTGTAAAATAAAGCGTGCTGCAATATAAAATACAAATATTCTGGGGTTACTAAGTTAAGTTCTGATAACTATTGTACCCTCAAACACCAACACTGACATTGCAACTGCCAGACTGTACTTGCACTGGCAAAGAAAGGGTGACATCTAACCATTTCCTCACAAAGAATTTAAAATCTCACCTTCATTTATTAAAAAGGTTCTTATATATCATCAGGAAAGCTCCCTTCTCTCTTTGCAATAAATAGAAAGGATTATTTATGTGGGGTTTTTTTTTCCTTTAAATGGAAAGACTACTTTTGTTAGAGAAATGAGATACTTATGGCCAGTGGAGAAGCTGTTGTCTGTGGCATTTGGCAGTCAAGACTACGACCTTCCTTCTGGAAGGGAAGCCTGGATAAGGACAGAGCAAGCTTTCCATCAGTGGACATTAGGGGGAAGGAGGAGGGGAGAAATCAGATCATTAGATTCCACACTGAGATAAAAACAACTACTTAGAAGAGAACAGTCCGCAAAATTACACTGTCGGAAGCAAAACATCACATCGCCTCATTCCTAAAGGTTGACTGCATTACTGAAATATCTCTCTCCACCACTGGGAAGGACTCGGTGTGCTAAGTGCTGTACAAATACAGAACAATTAAATGACCTCTCCCAGAAAGCTTGCAATGTGAACACAAGGCAAAAAAACCCAAATGGATGCTGACAGATGGGGAGAGATGAGATAACGAGGAAGCACCACTAAGCCCTGACTTGTGACCATGTAAGCAGACTGACACCAGGAACCTCTACTGCTCATGGAGATTTTGCTTTGAGAAGGTTGCTTTATTTTTTTTAAGAACCAGGTTCAGGAAAACAACTTGCATTGCAGGGGAAAAGGAAATTAAAGGTGTATAACTTTCAATAGGTAACACAGGTAAAATGCCTGGACTGGGGAAATACAAGATTGGTACAGCACAGAAAGGAAACATCAATTTTCCCGAGTGGTCAACTGTACAACTGCGCAGCATGTCTACCTGACAACTTGGTCCTTTACGGAGTAGGGAGAAAGTACAACAACAAAAAAAAAAAAAGGGGCAAAAAAAAAAAAGCTATATTAAGCTCTTTACACCTAGCCCAGCAGTGACAGTAAGCTGTTCTGCCCACGGGGACAAGCCTAGCTGGCAGAGACCTGTGTGTTGAATAAGCCAGAGCTCAACATACTGTTCTTAATCAAAATACACTAGAGCAGCCTAGTTCAGAGTAGCTGAGAGCCTGGATCATCGTGGCATCATCATGTTGGAAAGAAGCAAGCATTACTTCTCACTGGCTCACAACAGTTTTTGTCAGGAATACTTCTGAGAGAAGCCACAAGGATACATGCTTTGTCCTTGAATGCTGGAGATTTGGGCACCCCCTGAAGGTTAAGGCTGACATGCTGCTCTTGCTTTAGGCTGCTGCCGTCCCTTACCAGACTCAGAAACATTTTGTCCAGACACAAACCTTAAACCAAGTGCCTTTTCATTCAAGTCCTTATCTCAGGCTGGCACTCAGAAATCTGAGTGACGTAACAGCCTGCGTTTGATGGAAATAACTGTTGAGCTGGGAGTTGCCAACATTTATTATAGGCATAAAGAGACTGCACATAATGTGAGACTGGAAAAATCAGAACTTGTATAGTTTTGAGAAGAGGCAAAAGCATATGATACAAATACAGTTTCTGGACAAGGAATACTGAAAGAATGTTAGCTTTTGCTAATTATACTCTTACATGGGGGAGCATGGAAAAAAAATCAGAGACAACACATATGAAAAACAGATTGAAAAAAAATCTTAAACGATACTTGCCTGGCAGACCTGTCTATGTAAGTTGCAAGTTCAAAAATTTCATAGCATTTAAAGTATATCGAACAGTGGTGTGCGTACAGCAAATAATCACGCCCGTTAGCATTAGAGTATGCCTCTCTTTAGTGTTCTTCACAGATATTTGCAGGTATATCATGGAAGAAAATTTCCTCAAAGGCTGTGTCACAAGAACATCAAATGAATTACTGCATAATTCACAGAAAAATCAGTTTACTTTGTTGGACAAGTAACAAAAGATTACTATTATTTGACACATTGCCCTTTGGTGGCTAATACCTAGCCACAGGATTAGAAACTAAGCCTTCCTTAATGCTTCCTTAATGGGGAAATCTGTTCCCACAAGTAAGGTGGCATCTCCTGAAGCAAAGGTCATGCTCACTCAGTCAAGTCAGTCTTCAAGCATGGTGGACAGAAAACATGGGTTCAGAAGACTGCAGGGTCAAACCCCTTGAACAGTGATGGAGAGATAAATACTTGCTCTAATGCCTTTTCACCACCTGGTCACACAGTTTTTCAGTCTTCTCCAAAAGCTGGTAAATCTATGCCCTTTATATCAGTCATCAGTAAGAACTCCCCAATTTCTTTGATGAAGACAGGGCCATACTACTATCCATTGGTTCAATTTGCCTCAGACATACAGCGGTCACTAAGACTCCTGTGTTTACAATATCTAACATATATTTTGTAAATAAATTTTATTTGCAAACACTGCAAGCAGTTAAACACACAAAACACCTTTATCAGTATCAATAATATGTAAGATAGGAATGTTTTACATGTTTATGTTTCTACCCCCACACTGCAGAAATAAAGCAAAGTGAATTCAATCTATTTCTATGTACCTGAACAACAGCTTATTTTAAAACTGTCATGTCTTCAACCTTTCTTTATCTAGAAAGATTCCATGTACTACTCATTTATCTTTACCCTAAAATTTCCCATCCTTTCCTCGAATCTCTAGAATTGCCCAGAGAGGAGAAAAGCCTACAGACTTTAGATACATGATGTACACAATTGCAGATACATAAGAGCTAACACAATTTTAACACGTATCCGTTGTTAGGTTTGTAATGCATATAAACAATAATTACTTATGCACACAATATAATTAGGTATTGTAATCCTGAGAAGAATTACAAGGTGACTCTATCTTACCTTCCCTCAAAAACCTGGAAAAGCAGTATAGGTATCTAGGCAGAGGTGGGGACAAACTGGCAGGGAGTCTGTTCTTACAAGTGAAAACCACAGGGCCACAATGAAGCAGCAGCAGATTCAGTGCTACATGTTGTTCTGCTTTATTAAGGAAAACAACTAATTTCAGCATTACGGGTTGCTCCCATTCTCCCCCTTCCGCTCCTCTCTCCTCATAATACCTCTAATTTCACATAGGTGAAGATCCCCCTTATAGAGTAGTTTCTGCCTGGCCATTCCCTTCCACAAATACAGGTTTTGGCGGGTTTAGACACCTCTGTACAGCTCAAGCAAGGTTATACCAGGCAGCAATGTACTACTTCTGACTTCAACAACAACATGAAAAAGCTGCTTGTTTAAAATCTTGCATATAACCAAACATTCATTTAGACACAGAAAAGAGCCAATACCTTGAATTTTCAAGAAAGCTACCTGACACGGCAAAACAGCCAAGCCATGTCATATTGCTGTACCCGATCATTAATTAGTCTAATGAACACTGAAACCCCACCAGATAGGATGAAGATGTGACTCAGAGCAGCAGATGTGATTCTGATCGGAAACCTCTGGGGAGCGCCTGTGACAGCGAGCGCAGCAGTCAGTCTGAAGAGCAGTGCCACAGAGGAAGAAATTTCTGCCATGGAGGAAGAAATTAGTCCTTGAATGGCAGTTAATTTGTTCCAGGCAGAGAATTTTGCTGTTAGGAAAGGAAAATGTCTTTTATGAAACCAGAATAAATCCCCAAACAAGTAAATTATTTCAACTCTGTGGAGAATGTCTAGTTTAGAAAGAGATCATAAACAACAGTTGCTTATAACCTCTTCATAACTGTATTTAGATAGAAAAAAAAGTAATAAGCTAATGCACAGAACCTAAGACATGCTTATAGTAATAAAAATGTTAAAATGGGTATGTCAAATTTACTTCAGTGCTTCTGTACACGATGGTTTACTGTGCATCAAGCATGGAATCACTGCAAGATTATGTTGTTAGCAAAAGCCAAAAGCTGATTCACTGAAAAGATGAGCCACGGATCGGCTTTGATGCTGCAACAGAAGATGAAAGACAGACCTTGGAGCTGCCCAGGCCGATGACAGTCACATGGCTCCAGACATCCCGCACGACCCTGCACATACAACTCTGACTCAGGGAGACCAAGAGCTTTACAGGAGCTGAACTACCATTTCCTCCAAGCTAACAGCTCAAATGAGTCTCCTGACTGAGTTAGAGAGGCTGAAAAGTATGAAATCCTATCACTGTGCGAATACCATTGCAATATGCACAGTACAAACACACCGCAGGAAACTAAACCGTGTCACTTATTGCTAGCCTGAGTTAGAAAATTTGCTTAAAGCTGCTTGCAAGCATATAGACCACTGCAGTGTTTGTAAGTCCTTGCAAGAAGGACTGGAGGCAAGGTAACATGTTCTTTGCAGGAATCTACTGATTTCTCAGCTGAATAACTTTCAGGAATAACTTTGCTTCAGGAAAAGAAAAGAGATTCGTTTTTTTTTCTACATGGTCAACAGAACAAGCACAGCTTTCAGAGCAACCCAAGAAAGAACAAAAGTCATCTAACATCTTTTCTTTTACACAACCGTTTGCTTCAACGTATCCTAACAAGGCACAGCAGAAATGAGGACTCAAGCGTTGTCACAGACAACCAAGAGCTGCTTGTTCAGTTTTCAAAAGGCAAAAACCTAAACATGGCTCTTAGGTTCTGCTGAGAGGAAGGGCAAGTTTAGCTTAGCTAAGCTTCGAACCATGGAATTAATTTATTTTTCAAGAGAAGCTTCCCAGTAAGTTTTAAAGCACTGTCCATCTCAGCTAATGTGTTGTTCTTCTTTCTTTCTGTACTTCCTTTTTTTTTGTCCTTCTCTAGCACTATCTAGTCTCCCTGCCACACCAGCTGTTTGCAGTAGCATATTACACTATTAAGAGGATGAAGATTTCAAAAATTGAACAGAAGTCCACCATCTCAAACTGCTTACCTATATTTATTGCCTGGTTAATATGCATTTCTGCATTGAAGAGTTTGCATAGATGGTGGCATCGGTTACATCTGTGCAAGGAAAAGTCACTGCAGTTGCTCAAGCACAAGTGACGACACAGCTGGGCAGCAGAATCTTTTGCAGAGATGCTTTCAGAGGAGATGATCAGGCCAGAGGTTGCAGAGAGAGAAGGATTTTGGCAACATGAGCATTTGTTTAAATTATTTTCTATCTAGTTTAAATTAACAAATGTCATAAATCAATAAACAGCGAGATCCAAATACCTGTGGAGACCTGACTGGTATCTCGCAGAGCCTGTGTTCCAGATCTCAGTACAGTCAATCCTATTTTTTATATATATATATATATAAAACTACAAGAAATCCTGTTTCTCACTCTGTTCAGAATTCTGGCAGTGCCTGAGTTCTTTTGCCACAATGTGACAAGAATCATCGAAAAAACCTGGGTTTTGCTGTAATATATAAGCATTTAAAATACAATGGAAAATACAATGAGCTAAGTCTCACTAATTTTACTTATTCAAAACTCTAATAAAGCATATAAGATAGAAAAGACTACTGTAACGTATTTGATAATTTTCAAATGATAAATGTTTTAACACAGTGATTATTTCTCTATTATTATATGAAACAGAAAAGAAAGGAAAATTACTTGGAATTAATATATGTTTCCCTTAAGGGAATAGAATGAAGAACATAGAAAGAAAGAAGAACATAGAATGTTGTCCTATTTCACTAATAAGTCACCCTCCATTCCTACATGCACCAGAAAAAACATCAGCCTGTAGCCTGCCTTTTATTTGCACTGTAAACAAATGACATTATAGGCATATATCACAACCTGAAACAAAAATTTAAACTTGGTTCTCAAATATTAAGATGGTTGTTGAAAAATCTAAAATTTCTGGAATGTGAAATTGAAAAAGTGTCATCATTAACAAGCATAATTTACAGTTCTCATTCTTACAAGATCCCTTTTCTTCTGCTCCTGTGTGCAAATGGGACAGAGCTGCTGACTCAGCACAGTGCTAAGATTTCTTTTAGTAGTTTGTATCTCACTGTGGTATTAAATTGTGGTTACATGGTGTTTCGGTCCCTTGCTCTCACACTCTTAAGGGCTCAGACGTCAGACAGAAGGAGCTTTTAAAAGGTTACATTCAAAACTTAGTTAAAAAATAGCCACATTGGTCCAAGTTTTACTGAGATCTTACCTGGTTCCTTACAGCCCTGGATGCCAACGTGCGTTTCAGTACTTTTTCCCGCTTCCCTCTCTCACCAACATGCAAGAGCAACAAGTATTTCTTTAGTATACAGAAAGCTTTCGTTTTTGTCAACTTTTAATTGTTTTCAAGAACCAATTTCATTATTTCGGTACTAAATCTATGATTTAAAGACCTGAATCTGAAAACATGAAGTTGCCACCTTATAAAGTTTAACTGCTCATTTTCTCATCTCCTTCCCCAGTCTACAAACATACCATAGAAATAATATAGCTGAGTAAGTAGGAACAGGGAGTAGAAAGGGGTAAGAAAGGCCAAACTGTCTTAACTGATTATTTTTGCTGTGCTTTTGTTCCCCCCCCCCCCCCCCCGTCTTCTAACAGGGTTCTCCTCCAGTATTTCTATGCTCTACCTTTCCCTTGTGAAATGTAGAAAATAATTAGCCACCACTGTCAAACACATGAAATTCTGCTGATAATAATGTAGTCTCACAATTTTTTCCCATTTCCAGGACGTCAGTAAAACGTGCTTTAGGTAAGTGCAACATGCAAGTGACTATTAAAAGGAAATAAAATAGCACAAAAGGATTTTGCTCTTTCATGAAAAAGTTCCAAAATCTCTCTGAAGTATTATTACCTCCCATAGACTTGTTAGTACCCTGGGGAAAAAAAAACAACAACCATTTTAAGCAGTCAGAGGTGAGTCCCCCCCCTCACCTGCAGGGGCTTAGACTCAGCTCACACCCCTCCAGCTCTGACAACACCTGATCTTAGAAGGCACTCCAGGAAAGAGCTGGCCCCTCCAACGATGAGAAGCCAAGTGCCATTTAGTTTCCCCATCCTGATATCCCACTCCCTCCCTGGACTCTCCCTGTTACCACTCATTCTCCTCACTGGCCTTACAGCATTCTTTCTCACCATGCTGAGGAATTAAGAGTCTCTTCTGTGATTTCTTATTTTCCTTCGATTTGGTGACTGTATTCCATACCACACTTTCCATATGGGCTATTTTGACCACAGTGATCTCTTTGTTTTGTAGACTGCTCACAATAACAAAGTCTTGATTAGCCTTTAGATGCCGCCATGTTTTATTTATGATCCATTTCTGGACTATTTTAATTTATGGTAAATCTTTGCATCGCACATAACGTTTCAAGGTTTTTTTTGTGTCTCTCAACCTCTGTGGCACAAGGCATTTTGACTAGCCTGCGGTGGCTTAACTCTTATTGACAGACTCCAAAGAATCCAATTCACAGAACCGGTTCCTATGCCCTTAAAGTAAAGGTGAATAAACAGATCTAAAGGGCACCATATCTCTTACTCTGTGTTTGAATGGGATCAGTAATATATTTCACTGAGGTTGTCCATGTTGCTGTCAGGCAGCATCTAACCAGGTGACCTTTTATACTTTAATTTTGTGTCTTTTCAAGATTGTTTACATTGTGAGCTTTGAATTGTTTCACATTTATATATTCCTTTTCATCTAAGGAGGAGACACTTTCTTATTACTAATACAGTCCAACATTTGAATACTACGTGCCCTCTAGGTTTTCACAAGCGAGCAAAGCTACAACACAAAATCCTCTCCCCTTACTACTCTACTGTACTTAGGGGAAAAAAAAATAAATTGGTCACTGATCAGTATCTGATTCCCTGATAAGTCTTGAAATCAAAAAAAGGCCTTTGATAGAGATCATGAAAATGTACCGTTCAACAAAATGATGCATATTAAACATTAACAATTCCACAAGAAGGGAATTTTTACAAGATTATTAGAAAGGTAATAACACAAGAGAAACTGTCCAGACCAAACTGTGCTCCAGGAGCTGTCTAGACAAACAATACATTAAAACAAACCAACCAACCAACCAGTATTGCTATTTAGGGAACTTCCTCCAGCAATCATTCATGAATGATTTATAAACAACATCACTGCTCCGACTTAATTTCATTACTTGGCTTTACATATGAACAACATGAATGAGATGCATCTAACTGACTTAACAGCTATGCCATGTATATCCTAGATATAAAGCGAAGACGTTTTACTTCACATAATTGCTTTACCATAATTGCTAATAACCCAAGCCATATGTTTCAGCAAAGACTTTGCTCCCACCCACGCAGTTCACACATTTCCTCCTGTATGGCCCTGCAGTGAAGTTAATACTGGATTTGTGACATGAGAGTTATTACCAAGGCAACAGATAGAAATCAAACAGTATTATGATTTCTCTACAGGCAAAAGGAAGAGTAGAAGCCAAAAGCAAAAAAATTGGGAAAAATTTCCATTAAAGACACAAATCCTTCGGTAACATCAAAAGAAATGGTGCAAAATACTGGTTTGAATAAATTTCTTCTTTAAATAAATACTTTGGTTTTAAGTTTCCTCCAAAGAGACAGCCCTTCTTTAAATACGCTTTCACAACCCGAAGAACTACAGGAACAGATTTTATCACTTACCATTAAAGAAATCACACTAAGGCAAAACAAAACAAAACAAAGTACGACGATCAGCAGTACTGTTAGTTGTTTTTCAATGTTTTAATACAAATGTCTCAACATTCTGGCTGGTTTACCACTGAAGATTACGTTAACTTGTATGAAAAACTGGGGGTAAAAATTGTGTGCTTGTGCACCTAGTCCCTGCTGATCAGATTTCATTAAAAATAAAACATGTTCCAAATGAGAAGAGAGATAGCAGGATTTCCTTTAAAATAACTTGGTATGTTAAATCCTATACAGGTCTTTGAACACGTGTCTATTGAACACTTTATAAAAATACATATTAATATTTCCAAATGAAGATATTACAAGCCTTTGTATTAGTAACATTCAACACAAAAGGAATTTACTTCTGTGAAAGCGTTATACTGAAAAACGCTGATTTATTAAAGACACTTCACTTTGGGTTTAGTTGGGGTTTTTTAAATTTTTTTTCTGTTATTTAAGTGTCAGTTAATACTTAGAAGAATCCTTTTTAATACATCTGCAACATGTTAAAAAAATTAACCAAACTGTCAGGCCAACCTTCTAGTAGATGGGTCCAGACTGCGGCTAATAATTTGCTGCTGTCATACCATGAGGTTTACTTTTACTCATGCTATTCCATTCTTCAGTATATATTCTAGCCAATAATCCAAGACAGAGCTCAAAAAAGACAGAAAAAAAGAAAAATACTTCCTGTAGTAGTTCTTCAACTCACTGAGTTAAAGGTCCAGGTTTGGAGAAGAAAAAAAAAAAAACAACACAAAAACCCCACAACCAAACACGTGTTCAGCACCAGAGAAATAAGCGAAAGACTAATATTTAAAGATTTATGAAATGGAAAAAAAATCCAGGGTTTCAAAACAAAATGAGAGCCTACAGTTAAGGGCCCATTACAATACTTCACATCAGCACCCTGAACCTGCTTCCCCTGCAATTTGAGAAGGTTTTTTGTTGTTTAAACCTGAGGAAAATCATAACGCAAATAAACATCCACCTCAGTATCATTTAATGTGTTCGGCAGCCTAGGATTTTTTAAGTTTGTCTAGGTTTTAGAAGGGGGTTGTTTGGTTTTGTTGTATTTTTTTAATAGATAGATAGATAGATAATGAGAATTATCAGAAGAGAGGTGGGATGTAAAAGTTTAAATTAAAGGAAATCAGCCTTTTCTTTTAAACTTACATTCATCTTCTGTTGTATGTCTACTAATGCCAACACCAAAAAACCCCAAGTATGTTATTTCTAACACATTCTCTTCTGGTTTAACAGTTTAAGCAATTAGAAATGATGACTGTTTCCTACTTCACTTGAGACACTCAGTCTAATATCTCTAAGTACTAAACTATGTTCTGATACTCATTCTAGATTTTACTTAATTTCATCCCATTACTCCCATTATATAACATCTTGAACTACTTCCCTGGTACTCAAACCTTCGAAACTTTTATACCTGAATTACCTATTCTTTGATCTCCAATACTTAGGGGAAGGATGTATCTGTAAAAGCCATCTTCCAAAAGCTCTGGCTAGTTAGATTGACAAAGCAAGCAGCTTCTTAAATAAGATTAACATTTTACAGCTTTAATCTAGTTAACAACTCCATCATGATTCACTGGTTTGTTTCGCATCTTTTGTTTTCCTTTAAGTGGCTTAAAGCTGTGATTTTCCTTTTCTATTTGAAAAGGAATGAGAACACGAAATGTGCAGAGAACTGGCATTAGCAGTGAAAAGCTTCAGCCTGAGAGGGAACCTTGAGGCTTGGTGTATGGCATTGCCCAAATAACCCAAGCCGCAGGTTTTTGTTTGTTTGTTTTACAGTGAATTACAAATCTATACTTTTAAACTGACTCAGATTAATTTCTGGCCATCACACAAGGTCAGCACAACAGGAGAAGAAAGATTCACTTTCTTTTTAATGTTATTTTTAAGTGGAAACTTAGCATAGTGTGGTTTTAGTGCTAGCAACACTGATACACAGGTGACTTGTTTTGAATACAGATATACTCTCTTACTTGTATCCTAAACACCCTCTCACAATTATTTCAACTGATAAATTACAGCCTTTGGAGCTAAACCATTAAAACCTTAAGCTGCTCAGGGTTTTGTAGGCCATCTCCAAGAAGCACACACAAGAATATTTAAGAAAAACGTTTCACTCTTTAAATAAAACTTCTAAAGCACAGGAGTTGTCTTTAAAACACAGCAAATGATACATAAACTTTAGCAATATCGTGACAGCCTGAAAAACGTTCAAGTTTACTGAACTGCCTTCTTGTGCCTCAAGCACAAGATACATCCATCTAGATAGATCACTCAGTCTTGCAGTTTGCTGGCTACATACAAAATCAAAATGAAGGCTAAGGTCTAACTACTCCTCACAGGTCTTGCACGAGTTTAGAGCTATTTAAGATGTCCAGCAGTATGACCTGCTATTTTTTCTCCCCGTCCCTCTCCATGCCTCTAAATACCAATACTCAACACCGCCCACCACCCTCTCGTCCGGCAGGGCTAGGATTTGTGCAGGGCATGTTGATTCACAGCTGAAGCAGTCAGCAGCCTGCTTCCTCCCTGTGGAACAAAGAAAGAGGTTTGGGTTGGTTTTTTTTTTTTTCCTCAGACCTGCTGCAGTTTTCCTTAGCTGGCTAATGTTTTGTTTGCTTGTTTAGTTTTGGTTCTTGGATATGGCTATTGGCATCCTGTCATCAACACATTTATGTTTCAGCCACTTCCTAGCAGATTTACTGAGGCACACTCCCTTTACCAGGTCGTACTCCCTTCCCACATCCATATTTTCTAATGACCAAGAAGAAGAAACAACATCAGAGCAGGGCCTGGAGAAACTGTGGCCAGACTCCTCCTTGACCTGCACCGAGGGGGAGGTGAAGGCAAACAGAAAGAGGGAATGGAAAGGATTGACTCTGCCAACGTGGCCATTTCCCAGTTGTTGTAAATACTGCCCATGGTTCCTGCAGACAGCATTTGATGAAAGGGTGTTTAACATTTCTGTTACCTACTCCACCAGCATCTTAACTGCTAGCTTGTAAACCGCTTCTGCCCAGCCTAAGGCCCTGTACTTCATGCAACACTTTCACCTCCGAATCAGAGTTTGTCCTCGGTCACAGTTCCAAAGCCACCGCTTCTCTCTTCAGGCTGTGCAATAATTTTCCAAACTTAAGCGGACAGATTTCCACAAAGAAACTAACTGTTCACTTCAGATCTGCCAATTTACTTAAGAGGGGGATGAGGCGGGGAACAAAACAAAAAAAACCTCTCTGTGTTCCAGGGCTTGGAAAACTTATAACATAGGCTGGTTTCTATGCAAGAAACTAGTGTCCAATAAGGGCAAGCTGGTGACTATCAGCTGTTTGGAGCTTTTTTTTTTTTTTAATATTTTATTTTTAATACACTCTTTAGTTTAAAAGAAACCAGGTCAGCTGTGATAATAGTACATTATTAGCCTATGGAATAATGGTTGCTGAATGCGCAAACCTTTCAAAGTATGAGAGTCAGGGTTTCATTTCCTTCAAGCACTATGAAACTGATACAGGCGGCTTCCATAAACTCTCATTTAGAATATTTTACACTGAGTAATATGAAATTACTTCATTTATTAACTACAATTTGTTCCTCTCAAGAGCTGTTATAAGCTAATCACATTATTTCTGTGTAGCACATACAACAGAGACATTTGGTATAACAGGAGAGTCACCTTTCCTAGTGTGCTTGACCAGACTACACTTCTGTTTAGTTGTTTTTCCAAAAATACAGTCCATCTAAAAAGCATCTGTATGCTATATAAGTCCAAAGATGCACCTCTCTTCTCCACTAAAGTTTTTTACATTATGAGTTTGTGTGCAGTACTATATAAAGCATCTTGCAATATGAAGGAAGGATAATATGGTAAAATGAAGGGTCACTTCTCCAAAAAAGTTATTGGAAGGATTTATTAGAAGTTAATAAAATATTTAATGGGTTATTATCTGAAAAGCAAGTGGACATTGTTTGTTTTATTAAACATCTTCTAGAGCCTAAGGGGAAAATGCAAAATTTAAGAGAAAGATATAAACCAGACAGTTTACTCACAAAAAAATATTGAAGGATGAAAACCCTAGGCAGGCAGCAGCCTTAATGTTACAGAGTCATCAGAGAAAATTAGACTTGTCAATTACCAAGACTTCTCAGTTATCTTGACAACATTACCAAGTTCGTATCTGGAAAAACATTGATGTAATTGTCCCTCCATCAGTCACACTTAAACCACAGTTGGGTTTAAGACTGTTCAAGAACAACTGAGGCAACAAGTTACTGGCCATGCAAAAAATAAAGGCTAGAAAGCAATCTGCTTGGTAATTACTGTGGCCCGATATAAATCTAAGTGGAGACGACAATAAAAGATATATTGTTCTTCAATAACTGCTGTGCAACTTGGATGACATTTTAGCATTGTGTAAGTTTTGGGTTTTGTTTTGGTTTCTTGGTTTGTTTTTAAATAAAGTATGCTACTTTCTGGATTTTGTTTTAAAATGCGCAGCCAGAGAACACAATAGAAATGTATACAACCTTAAAAATCAATGCTTGAATACAAACCACAAGAAAAATGTGAACCACCACTACTTTTTGCCAGTAGTTGTTTTGTTTTCAGATCTCAACAACTATTTTCCACTATCCAAATCAACAGTCAATGCTCTAGCAAAGTCTCATTTCAATGACCAACTTATTCATTATAAATCTGTCATAACTTGTAAATACATTAATTCATTAATGATAAATCTCTCTATGGCTGCTGATGCTGAAGGAGTAGAGAATGTTGCTACTACTTGTGCTGTAATTCACAAACGAAGGTATTTATTCAATGATCTTCAACAAAAAATGAAAGTTTTATCTGCAGTCACTATCCTATGCTACCTATTCAGTATTTCATTTCAAAAAAAAGTTTAAAAACTGGAATTTAAAGGCAAATTTCTCAGTCTTTGACTTTGACATCCCTCTGGGGGTTAAGTCACACGTTCCTGTCGAGCAGAAGTACCAAGTGCTGCTGCAAGTCCTGCTCGGTCCTAAGGCTACAGAGAGGTGCATGCTGCCTCACGCTCGCTTCAGCGAACAGAAGTGAAGTTTTACAGCCCCTCGTGGGTTCCAGCTCTGCAACTGCTGCACAATACACCCGGCGATTAAATCTGTCGGGAAATGTGCTTTGCTTCCATTAAACTCCTCTCTAGTCTCTATTAAACTTCAGAAGTATCCTGGCTTCTTTCCAGTCCCACTCATGTTCTCTTTCATTCTCTCATTTACATTCAGTATGATATTTGTTCACTTTTCATGTTAATTGTTTTAATATTCTTAACTTATCTTCAAACCTTCAATTTCTGCTTGTTACATAACCTCCTCTTGTCCTCTTTTGTGTCTTCCTTCTTTCTTTTATCCAGCTTTTCTTCCTCTCTCGTTACTCTGAGCTTTTTTCCTTCTCCATATAGTATTTTCTTCCACTCCCTATTTCTTGCCAGCTGGAAAAAGATGCTTCTTTATCATCTCATTTTTTTTTGTTCTTTTGTTTGCTTGCACAGCTTAAAAAAGCAAGACTGTTAGAGCTCAAAAGCATCTATGGACCAAATCCAAACACCAATACATTTTACATGTGGATTCACTTAACTTTTAGGAGATGCAAGGATATCTTAACAATAAAAAAACATTTTATTAACTAGGAATAACAGATCACATACACCAGCAAAAATACAAGCTTAACAAAAATGCTGAAGGCCATAAGCTCTCCCTGTTGACACATTATACCACTTTTCTGTTGCAGAAAGCTTTTCTAACACAATGTGAGAAGATAATGGCAAATTACTAAATTAGCATCACATCAAGCTTAGCGTTTCAACTGCAGAACAAAATATTTTGCTTAGCTTTCATCAAGTCCACTTAAAGTTTCATAAAAATAAGAATAATCAAGATGATACAGCTGTCTCTTCAATCTTATCTCAGATTTACGGTCTTGAGGGCACAGGCAGCCTGCGTGAACACCCATCAGCTCCCTCAAAACTAGCAAGCTCCCAGAAGAGCAGCAGAAACTCCAGCACAGGCCACAATACCTACATGCAGTTCTGACAAGACAATACCAAACTCCCTCCAATTATGGCTAAATTACTGCTTAGTATTCAAGATAGCTTAGGATTTTTTCCAAAAGCTTTCTTCCCCATGTTTTTTTTTTTTTTGACTGCAATGAAGCTGCACAGTACCAGGAGTGTTTTCAGAAGTCCCAGTCCTGCAGGAACGTGCGCATATAGCTAAAACATCCATATACTCATGTTTTTCACCAAACATTCTGAAATAGTCAAATGCTTGAAGCCCCCTCTTCCTCCCACTCCCCAAAAAAGGAATGTCTTCCTTTTTTTTTTTTTTTTTTTTTAAGAAGAAACTGATGGGAAAAAATAGCTTAAAGTTTTACCTTAAAATGGTCCTCTTCCACCAAGTTTTAACTATGGGCCACTGTGGGCTTGAAAATATCTGCACACCACCTTTTTAACAAAATTCTGGGATATGTTACTATTAAAAAGCTAATTTGTAGTAACTGCTATCCTGGAATATAACTTCCTTCATAGGTCTCCTGTCAGCCAGATTTGTGACTCCAGGCCTGAAACAGTGAGCTTTCGTTTTGAAAACGAGAAAATACCAGAGTGATAAGAAACTGAAAAGTTAAACCATTTCAGACCTGTTTGCACCAATGTGAGAGATGCTTGTCCAAAATTGTATGACTTTATCTTTTACAGGTCACTTCAGCTGGCAAAAGCCATGACAAAAAGGAAAATTTTTTTCTACTTCAGGCACTCTATCAAACAGCAGTGGTACACTTGTTCTTCGGAAAAAAAAGGAATCAAAGCTATAGGTCACTGAGCTTTATTCTTTCACTGACTAAATTTATCACGCTAGAATGTGTTCCTGTGAGAGTCACAATCTCCTTAGCCTATTTTTACATTTTGTTTCTCTTTTAGATCCACCTCCTCAATGCAGAGGCTGCTCCGCATGCAGTTCAGTAACATCCTGTTCGTGACGGGAGTTTCTGGTTCCTCACAGCTGGATGTCACATACATGGCTGATTCAAATGCAATATGAAACTATTTCTGTGCAAAAAATAGATCAGTTTATTGCACGATGGGATGGACAGAGCACAGTCCTCAACAATTCTTACGAATGTTCTTCTAGTTTTCCTCTCCCCATCCTCAAGAGAAATCCAACTACACGTGGACTTTGTTGGCTTCACTACTGATATCCAACTTTTAATCAGGAAATATATAACAGATATCTGAACTCTTAAGCATGGAAGCTCTAGATTTTTGTTGTTGTCTCTGTGTGTTTCTTGTAGTATTTTTCTGCTTTTTCGGATCTCTTCTACTACTGGGTACACTGAGCGATTATTTTTAGACCCCTGCAAAATTCCTCTATATAATTTCTTACTCTAACATCCATACTTTTGATTCAAACTTTTGTTTTCTTAAATAGAAGAGTTACTCAGTAAATATACATCTACAAATTGGGGAAGTATTAAATCATTCTACAACTGTCTTCTTCCTTATGTTTTCATTTCACTTTCCTGCTTTGTGATTTATGTTGTTTGGTTTTTTTTTTTAAATTAGTTTTTCAGACACACACAAACTCACTCTTATGGCCTCACTTGCTTATACTAAAAGACGAGATTTAATAAATTATTTTATATCAGAAATAGTGGAAAGCATCAAGCCAGAAGATTTGAACAAGTCAGGGCACATCATGGATGCTGCCATGTTAAGTTAACTGGTCGCAGTGTAGAAGAGTCCCATGGAAATACAAAAGGAGAAAGGGAGCTAAATTCTCTGCCAGGGAAAGCCAGGCAACAGCAAGTCGGGGTCATCAGCCTCTTCTCCTATGGCCTAGGAAGGGGTATATCAAGAGAAGAAGATTCACAGCAGCACCAAAGTTACAGCGAACATCAACCATCAAAACATTTTTTGTGACTGTTTTTGGTAAACGAGCTTGCAAAACCACTGAAGGGAAGTCCACACAATCCTACAACCTCCAACCATAACCAATGCCTGTTTTCCTGCTGCAACAGAACAGCAATCCCAGAATGAGACAACCAAACATTATGGAGAGGAAAACAGTGCTTAGAGAGTTAATACAATCTGATAATTCCTTAAGGTAGCATTTAATCACTGCATTAAAAAGCAATCATCAATTTCTGTGCAAGTAAACCATCAATAGACAGCTGCTTACTTATATTTGAAAAATGTCCTTTCATAGGAGAATGTTTGTCTTGCATACCTGACAACTAAACGTGTAGTTACACTGGATTATTAAAAAAATACTGGATATTGCAAATGGTTTACAAGCCAGTCCTTTAACAATAGTGCCTTCATGTGTTTATTATAGGCATTTTCTTACTTTAAAGCTAAGATTAAGCTATGTTTTATAGTTGTAATTCTGTCCTCCTACACATCCACAAGCAAATTAGGTCAATTCCAAACTATTTGTAAAACCTCCTACACAGAAAGGAGTTTGAGATTTTAAAACATACGAAGTTTAAAATAAACCAAGTCAACCTACCAGTGTCATAAACCTTGTGAACTGTCAAGTTTTTATTCTAGCCTAATAAGGCATGCTAAAGTAGTAAGAACCAAATGTGAGAATGACTGTCCTTGGCCAGAGGTTGCATCCACATTATGTTTAACAACATTTTAATAATGTTTATTATATAAGTTTCCCTAATTAACTTCTAAACTTACTTCAACATTTGGCATCTGTAACATCCTGTGGCAATGAGTTCCACTAGGTAATTATTTGCTGCATGAAAAAAACATTTATTTTAAACCTACTGCTGGGTAAGAGCTAGGAGTCATCAAAACTGTGTTATAAGAAGTGATGAACAATCATGCTCTCACCATCTTCTCCAAAACATTACAACTTTATACGCCTCTTGCGTTTCTTCTGAACTCATTTCTTTTCCAAGCCGCAGAGTCCTAACCATCCTGTTCAAATACAGGTATCTCTTTCCCCATATGTAACCTGATTTATCCTTACTAAAAGAAAGGACATCTGCAATTGTTTGTATTATTCCAGATCGGTCATGGATGTCAACATGACGTTTGTATAGAACTATAATGCAACTTCAAGACCTCTTTTTTAAGTAGTAACAATTTAGACTGCCATGCATGTTAGTGAGCCAGTTCTCTCCTGCAAGCATTATTGCATAATATTGTATTGTTAATGCATTTGCCATTTTATTAATTTGTTATCTTGTATTATCTTCCCACAACTGTTCACGTTCACAGATTTGGGGGTCTTAATATCGTGAATGGTGTGGGAGTACAAGCTGTTATTTTGCTGTTTAGCCCCTTTCCCAGACTTATTAAAGCAGCAAAGATCTCCACGTAGATCCCTACAGGAGCCTACTCTTGTCTTGTGATAACTGATCTTTTACTCTCATCCTCTTTTTTCCTATCTATCTTAAAAAGTTATTAACCTGAGAGGGCTTCTCTCTTACTTTTGTGGCCATCTGGTTTCTTCAAGAAACTTTGGCAACAGTTGTCATGGACTAGGATGGTTAGTTCACATGGGATATATAGTTCTAACATGACCATGAACTCACATCCAACCAATCTGCAAGCTATAATCTGTCTACAACAATCATATTGGCTCTCCTTTATTATTTTATATTCTCCATGTTCATTTTTCGTATTTATAAACACACGTCTTCTCATTTGATTCTATGACAATTTTAATTAATTTTGATAAGGACAGAGATAAAACTTTCTGGTCTGTAGCCTCACACATGTTATGCTACATTTCCAAATTCAGTAATTATGTATTTGAATTACTCCAGACCTGTTGGGTGTACCCTGATTAGTCCAAGCAATTTGTTATTATTCATTTTTATCAGCTTGTTCTAAAAGTTCTTCCCCTAACACTTGAATTTGAAACAGACAATTCTGAGACATCTCAAGTAAGCTCCAGTGCAGGAACCTTCATATACCCTCCATAATTAACACAGATGCAAAAAGAGTCTTTGTAAGATTTGCTAAATATTTATCTTCTGCTAGTGTTCTCACACCATCTTGACCCTTACCGGGCCTGGAGACTATTAGGTCTCTTGCTTCTGATGTGCCTGAAGAATTTCTCCAAGCTCCTTCTATGCCTGTCTTCTGGTTTTCACACATAACTTACCAGTGATGCATTCTCCCATCTCTCACATTTGTTTACAATTTCTACTTTATAAAGTTTCTCTTTACCTGTTACAGATTTCTCTCCTTTGCAGTTTAACAATACTGAGTTTGGGTTTTTCCCCGTTGTGATAGATGGCAGATATTTACCCTAACATTTAATACGGTAGCTCTTGATACCACTAAAAGCTTTATCCTTTTGGGTATTCCTTTTAACTATTTCCTAACAAGCTTGCTCCCTTAGCTGTAGTTCTCTCTGTAAGACGTTACTGCAATATACTTTACACTTGCTCTTAAAACAATATGGAAATCATATTCGTTATCGTTACTCTTGTAGGGTAGCTCAATAGTAATTTAATCTTAAACTATGTCTTGAGCACTGCACATTTCCCAAGACCTACTCCTCTTGTGAGCTGACAGCTTATCAAAACATCCAATATATTGTTCTTCATTTCTGCATTTACTGAGTCTTCACACACGTAACAGAACCATGTAATAACAGGAAATGCTTCTTCCCTCAGCATCTTACCTGCTTTAGCACTTCACAGTAATTTTCCATCTCCTTTACATGATAAACAGTCTAACCCTCACAGTATTTTGATCTATTTGCACACAAATTCAAACTGTAAGTGTAGTTTCTTCTCTAGACATACATAGCTTTGACCATAAACCCTAACATATAATAATGCATCTCCCAGTGTACAGTTTGCATTCTCATCTCTATACAAGTGTTTGCCCTTATACTAACATCCTCTTGTACCAATTTTCTGAGACGCCAAATACGTCAATATCTGGATTTCAAACCAGCATTCCAGCGCTCTCACTCAATCTTTCACATTTCAGATTTCGTCCAGAAGCCCATCTACAACTGCTACTGGTCTAATTGTCTTTTTCTTATATTTATAAAGAGAAGCAAGCAGTAAATACATACATGACGGTGTTAATCCCTGACAGTTGTTGAAACATCTGCAGACCACAACCCACAATTAAGGCTCTTCGAGTTGGAGGGTATGTTAGCATTCTGCAGATCACAGGTCCAGCTTAAAAAAAAAAAAAACAAAACAACAACAAAAGAATACGTAATAGTTCTTAAGTGATCACTATCAAGAAAATGTTCCCAAGACAATGTTCCCAGGCATAACAGGCTTTGCACCTTAGTTTCAAACAAATTTGGATTATTTCAATTATTTTTTAACAACTTGATCATTTCAGTTCCACTTTTCTGCACTGTACTACAAAGATGATTTTCAGGAAGTCCAGGCAAAAAAATGAAACAATTTTTGTACACATTGTATACTACAGGTAGCAAATGTACAGCTCTCCTATATCATACTAACAGATTACACATCTGCTGCAACTGGATGTACTCAAAGTTACCGCAAAATATCATTGTTGCTTCCTTTCTGAAAGCTCCCACTGTTACTGAGAGGTTACTTCAGAAATGCCATTATTCACTGCTCAGATCTGGATCTTGCAGATAAAGTGTTCTCTCTACGCCCCAAAGACCCAATTTCCACAAACCAGTTGAAAGTGTGGGTACTTTGAAGGTATGGGATAGATCTATTCTGCACAGCTGTAAGGCCAGCCAAGGGAGCACAAATTAATTAAATTTTTTCCATACCTTTGGTAGCAATAGTATGAGGCTGCATTCAAAAAGCAGAAAATGGTTTCTCAATGAAGAGAAAACCAAAAATTTCTGGCAAACAGAGAAATTTTTCTTCTCTGTTAATTTTAAATTTTCAAAGTAACCTATAAAAAAAAAAAGTAATACAGAAAGCTATATGATATCAGGCAAAAATATAAAATACTTGACCTCCTTATTTACTTGAATTTCTTTCTGCCCAGAGTGGTGTTTAGGGCAGAACATAGTCTGGCGAAAAATTCTGTTTTATACATCTTATCACATCTGCTATACCCACTCAGAATACCTGAAATAGATCACAATATGTACAAGACAAAATAGTTGCCATAAAAAAAAAAAAAAAGGTGGTGAAGAGGATCTACATTTTTATGTTTTCAAAGTCTTTCCTGAACATACAGAAAACATTAAATGTAGTGATTCAGTACAAAAACCTGTATGGGTCTGTTAGAGAAGAACGATTTACATGCGAAGAGTTTCAACTTCAGAAAGCTGACGACCTGTGAACACTTTCAATAGTGGAACTCAAGAAGGGGGTTTAGATAACATTTTCTTCACTGAAAGATAATCAGACCCGCCTAAGAAAAACTTATTTTCATTTTAAAATTATGGTATTTCTAATTCATATCTCAATTGTATCATCACTTAACTTTGCTTCTTTATTATTAACAGCAGAATGCAGTCTGACAAATTTTCCAGGTGGTTTCCAAGTAACATTAACATTCAGACAGTACACAGCCCCACCTGTCCTGCCACACAGCCACATCACTACCTTCCAAATGTCTCTGTTTGAGTAAAATCAACTGACAAATGGAGCCAATTTATATATCTGGTAAGATATTCTCAAGCAAGACACATGGTATCGCTGGGTACACAAGTATATCAATAGTCGAAGTGGCATTTCCTCAGTGAAAAAACAACAAAACCAGCACTCACTGTTAGCTAGGAGCAGTCTGGAGCTCAGACATACTCTTGGATTTCTCCTCAACTCCAAGCTTCACAAAGAAAAAAAATTTACTGACAAATACAACCATGAGCCTCATTTCACAAAATAACAGTCCTCAGGTTTTCATATTTGGCATCACACCTGAGCATGGAGGCTTTGGGCTTAAAAACCTTTATCTGGCAACTGATTCTGCAGCATCTGTCATGAATCCAGGCTGCTGAATGCCTACTAGATATCTTCCATTCTTCATAAACTTCCTATAAAGTCCTTAATGGAGTTAAAATCCATCTTTATCTTCAAAGGACCTTACAGCCACAGCCTAAATCTTGATGTCCGCCATCAATGACTATGCTCATCGAATAAGCTGGAACTCTACAGCAGGGGCTGTTAGGAAAGGAAGCAGAAATGTCCTAAGGAATTGATGCAAAGTTTTTAACAATTCTTGATTCACTCAGCTACTTGATGAAAGTTATATAAAACTCTATTCATAATACGGCATTGTACAAAACAATTGGAAAGAAGAGATTAAAATGAATAGCTAGAAATTAAAGCAGCTGCTCCCAGACAATGGCTTGCAACTCAGAGGGAGTCATGAACTCTCAACAAAATTTCATCACACAAATCAGTTTGTACGCCTGAAGTGGGGCCCTGCAGAAAGTTTAAGACCACGTAGTAAAGTTTAGACCTTTACTTTAGAACTTTAGACCTTTAGGGCATCCAGTCAGCTAAATTCAGTGAGTAATTTTTCAGACTTCTGATTAATTGTATCAGAAAAATGATGCTAGAAATCATCATATCAGTTCCAGTCAGAGATTTAAAAGTTCCACTCCAAATCTGTACCATGGCAACCGCACATATCAATAGGCATACACAAAATTAAAGGATTTTCTTTCATAAAATTCACAGCCTTCAGGTTTACAAACCAATAAGTGGAATGAAAGAAATAAAAGAAATCGTTAATCTCTGTATTAAAGGAGCTTTACAAACTCTAGTAAAAACCCCAAAGGACTTTGACTGCAAGGTGGCTGTTTTTAAAACAGAAAATGAGTGTGAAACTTTTTATTAAAATTACCTAGCCCTAAAACTAACTATACTATTTTTGCATTTTCCTATCTTCAATTCTGCCATCCATCTTCTGTTATGTTCATATATTACAGCCCTAAACCAAAACAACTCTAAGCAAAACATGGTTGTTAACAACACAGAATGGGTCTAAACTAAAAAATGAAAAACAAAACAAGTTTTTGAAATGAAATACATTTTTCTTCTGAAAATAAGTCTTCTGAAAACTGAAATTGTACTTCAGGAGTTCCTGATAAACATTAAATCTGCTGCTAGTTATTACAATAGATTAGAACAAAACAATAAAAGCATTAAATCTTTAAAAAGTGAAGCAACTTAATTGCTTACAGAACTAGAGGGAAACAGATGATGCAAAAGATACATCACCAAAAAATTAAACATTTGGCAATTTTTACAGTGGAAAAAATAGATATTTGTCTCCAAAAGTCAGAATTTTTTGTTCATGATACTTCTGCCTCAATTGCTGTTGTTTTGTCTTCAGCTCAGAGACTTAGAAACATTCCTGCATTTGAACCGCTTCATTTGAACTTGAGAAACCACCGAGATGTTTGTTTTCCTCCTTCTAATCTATGAATAAAAATGAAGTCAAAAGGATGAGACCTCCTAATGTCACGATTAATTTAATGAGACTAGATTTGGTTGGACTGTTTGTGCTGTGGTTTCAGATAATTACTTTATCTGAAGTAAATTTCCTTAATGCATATGTTTACAAAGGTTCAAAATATGCTACAGTAAAGGGCAGCTGAAGCTTCTACTAGTGAGAGTGCAAAATGGCAGCAATAGATAAAGAGCAATGGAAAAACAAGGATACTGATGTTGTAGAAGGTGACATTACATGAAGTGATGATACATGAAGTAGATTGCTGTGTTCTAGCTGGCTTTTTCTTAGCCTGATCTAAACTGTCTACCTAACTAGACATTCATCCTTATAAGCAAAAGGTAAAAATAGAATTCGGAAGTTTGGCTTCACATCCAAAAAAAAACTTATTAGCTTACATTGAGCTAAACAGGGCAGGAGGAGCTGTTCTTGTCAAATCATTACTTCTGGAAAGCGAGTGATGCTTTCCAAATGTTACATTTTATGAGTGGTTATCTGAAACTTTAACACCAGCTTCCTACATTTTAGCTGCTGTTCTTGTTACTAGGCATAACCCACAAGTAAGTTAGGTTTAGAAATTGTGAATCACCTGGTAAGGCATTTTGGTTTTCCTCTTTAGGTAAAATGGATTGTATGGCGATCATTGGAACTTGAGTGTGATCCACTGCCAACTAAAAGATATAGAGACTTTTCAAAAACAATGAAACAAACAAACCCTAGTTCTAAAAGGAGTTTAAATAATGAAAGGTAAAAAGCAGAAGAATGGGTATTAATGATGTCTTAGCATCTCCTCCTGAAAATGTACTGCATACACTTCCAGGGAAATAAAAATATTGTAGATAGACATAAAGCCAACCTAAAAATCCCTTAGCAAATGCAGGCAGACATCTGGTGCCTGGAAACCTTGCGATCCCCCATCCCTCAAATTATCAGTACAATACTTGGCAAAATTTCACAGTCAGGAAACTATGGTTAGAGACTGGGCTCTGCCAAAGTAATTTGCAGGTTCAAACGTTCTTTTGCCAGCTAATCTAGGTGACAGCTTGTAGCAACAGCTTAAAACTACGTAGGGCTCCTGCCAGCATTTTGTGCTCTTGCTGTAGAAGAGTGTTTCCAAAAAGGCGGGCTTAGCCAAGCAACAAGACAGTCACTCATCAGTTTAGCATCAATTAAGCTCAACCTTCAGATTAGTTTCTGAGACCCATTCTTGTCCTAATACCAGTCAATACCCTCTCTTGCATCCAGATAAATCTTTAAAGAACCGGTCTACAGTTAGAAATGGGACAAAAAAAAGAAACTTCGGGCTGGTGATCTGGATAACAGAAGACAGACATGGGAACCATTTCCCTGTTTTGCCTTTCCTTACAAAATGACAACTTCCAGCCCAGCTTTCTCTGCATCATCTGCAGAACATTCCTCCACCTAAGACTCCTCTAAAGCACTTAGAGCTAGCTATTATTTTCTGCATATGAATGATATACTAAAGCAAACACCCTTTCCCACTCCTAGCCTATTACATGATTATTTTCTAGAAGTATCAACTTCATTCATTTTTCCTTTCTGTAAGATTTACCAAATCACAAGAAAATAGAACTAGCTTTAAGATCAACACTGCATTCTTTATCCTGAGAAGATACAAAACAATTTCACCTAAGTACAAAGCTCTTCCTCACTGTCTCACAATGTTTGCCGTAACATTGGAAGAACCACTCCCAGCACTAGAGGAAACTTCCTACCTCATAGAGCTCTGTAATCCTTTGAGAAAGCTTGCTTGAGTCTTTTTTTCTTTTCTTTTTTTTTTTTTTTTTTTTTAACAGCATAGCTCCCCATCAGCCAAGAATGAGAAAAGACTGCGAGCTTGCCTAATAACTGAGGCTTAGTATTTTTCAGTTTTCCACAGCAAATATATCCAATGGTATAACAAGACAGCCTGCTCTAAAGGCAAATAAAAGCTAATTAGAAATAACCGTTTTAGTTCTAGAGATTTAAGTAGTGCAAGCAGCTTTTCCGCACCCAGTTGAACTGAAAGGGGTTTTTTGTTTGCTCAGGAAACCGAGATTTCAAATAAACGGTCCCTGCAAATGATCTTTTTAATCCATACACCGAGAACAGAAACACTAAGAATAAAGATTTTTTGTTTTGTTTTGACAGCAAGTTGGGTTGGTCTTTTGAGAATCCTGAAAACAAAGCAATTTTATTTTATCTGTAAAAGGGAAAAAAAAAATAATCTTTCCCTTGATACCACATTCTTTGATATAAAGCTTTAGTGACAGAAAATCTATATGACCGAGTACTTGCACAAAGGCGGCGGCAGTTAAGAATACCTTTGAATAGGACAAGAAGCAGTGGCAAGTAGGGAAGCAAAAAAAAGGAGTCCATTTCGGCTCTGTATGACATGTTCTTTATAGAAAACAGAAACTACTATAGTGAAGACCTTTAAAAGTGGAGAAACCATGACAAAACTGATAACAAACAGAGAAGAGTGGCCATTTACATGATGCCAGGGGGAACGGAGAGAAGCAGTCACAATGACCGACGAGAGGCCACGCGGGTGGAGGAGGGACCCCAGTGTGGTACTGTCAGACTTGTGGAGTGGAGGAAGGACGGAGGGGGACATTTACCTGTTTCTTTGATAGGAAAACTGGGGTAGGGACAGAGAAAAGCAAGAATCACGTTGTACGCTCCTTCTAGCTGCAGCAAGCGCCTTAGAAATAAAGCAATAGGTGATACGGCGGGCTTCTGCATACCTGCAGCCTGCGATGTGGTTTTAGCGAACAAACATTTCTTTTCATGGTCTGCTCTAGAACCGCTTTACATAGGAAACAGTAGCGTGACCCTCACTTAAAGCTGAAGAATGCAGATGAAGAAAGATAAGATGATGGAGCTAGCACTACGCAGGCACAACCAAAACATGCCAAGTGTTGTAACAGCCTGAAGAGCTTCCCACTCCACACTCTCATCAAGTTATGAAGTGCAGTGCAGAGCATTTAGCAATCTGAAATTAGAAAGCTTTTTTTCTTTCCTTTTAAGTTGAGGAAAGACACTTAAAAGAAAACTGCAGTCAGGGGAGTATCAAGAGTGCGCTTTTTTTTTTGTGTGTTGGAGCTGTTGTTGCTGTTGTTTTTCAATTAAAAGAGCACCAAAAAAAGCTGGTGACTCAGAGTTCCCTCCAACCCAGTCAGTAACCTACTCTCAAGCTGATCTCCCCAACTGCTACTGTATTAAACACCCATACAGATACTGTATTTTATTTCCTGGGAAACACACTTCAAGTCTTAATTTTTTGTAATTTTTTTCTACCAAAAAAATCTTACTTTAGTGATATTTTTTTCCCCCTCTGTCCCTTGTTTCCAAATGAAATATCCCTGCTCCTGCCCTAAGCCAGTGGTTTAACAGTGAAACCAGATTTCTACTCCTTGCCCTCCAAAAGAATGAGACACAGGGACACATTCCCAGGAGGGAAGAGGAAAAAAGGGAAATTTAATAAAACTGAGAAAGGAGCCTGGAGGTCAATGAAAGTCTCCATGGGAACTTTTGGATAGAGTATTTTGCATATTCACTCTTTTTTTAATTTTATTTTATTAATAGCACATTTAGTTTAGACCATCTCCTTAAAAGAAGTTTTAAAAAATCAATTTATCTAGGGAGCCTGAAAAAATCCTCTCACTCTTTACAATTCAGATGCCATTAGCATAAGAGCTTCATTAAAAATAAAAGTAAAGAAAAAAGTTAAATTAGAGATGAGGTCCACATTTAAACAGATTTTAAAAACCTGGTTTGAAATCAATATCATTTTAGCACAGCTCAGCTGGGTTCCAAAACTACCAGAGAAGAGAAAAATCCAAAAGTCACTGCAGGTTAAAGTACTTTAACTTCGTCTTGCTAACAAGACAGCACCATCAATGGATGTATAGATGACAGACAGCAGAGCAGACCAGTTTGAAGCTAAAAATAATAGTCTTAAGGAACTGCTTCAACATTTTGTTTTCTTTTAAACTGAAGCATTTGAACTTGAGCACAAAACTGAGTTCCACTGAAGACAGAAGGACAGATATACACTTAAACATTTCACTGAACTGAAGCCTAAGATCATACCTTATCTAAAAGTACTAGCCAGTTTACGACATTTTAGTATTAACCATCTTCTGTCAGAAACACAAAGGGCTCTAAGACAACCATTACCACTCAACAGCAGCATGTTTTTCAGCAGAGAAGGCCGACCACACCCTGGGAGGAGGAGCAGGAGCATTGCCAGCAGGTCAAGGAAGCAGTTCTTCCCCTCTACCCAGCACTCGCCAGACCCACAGCTCGAGCAGCACACCACATTGCTGCATGACTCTGGAGGAGAACCACCAAGGTGGATAGGGCTGGAGCACATCACATACAAAGAGATGCTGAAACAACTGGGATTGTTCACTTTTAAAAGAGAAGGTAACAGAAAAAGCCTTTGCTGTCTACAGCTACCTAGCAGAAGGCCAAAGAGAAGATGGACCCAGGCTCCTCAGAGGTGTGCAGGGCCAGGACAAAAGGCAACAGACAAGCTGGAATGCAGAAAATTTGGACCAGATGTGAAACCTGTTTAATTTGTACCATGGAAGTGGTCAAATGCAGAAAGAGAGATGCAGTTTATATACTGAGCATGACATCATATGGTATGGAATATCCCAAAGCCTTTGGCCAGTTTGGGTCAGCTGTCCTGGCTGTGTTCCCTCCCAGCTTCTTGCACTGGCAGAGCATGGGAAGCTGAAAAGTCCTTGACTTAGTATAAGCACTACTTAGCAACAACTAAAACATCAGTGTGTTATCACATTATTCTCATCCTAAATCCAAAACACAGCACTATACCAGCTACTAGTTGGAAAATTAACTCTATCCCAGCCGAAACCAGGACAACAGGTTATGGTCAAAACTTCACTGAAGAAGTTCCCGAGCAACCTGCTCTGACTTGTCCTGCTTTGATTAGGGATTGGATTAGACAACCTTCAGAGGTCATCTACATGATTGTTACATGAAACCTACATCATTCTAAGATTTGTGCTCATACAAAAAAAAAAAGCAGCCTTACATACAGATCCTCTAAAACTCAGCCATCTCCATACCACCAAGAGCAGATCCACCCCTTTTTGCAATTTCAGTCCTAGGCTTCATTAATTGAGAACCTGTCAGTCACACTAGGCTGACAGTTTTTACTCTGAATTTATAACCTCTGCAGAGAATACAAATCAATATTGAAATCAGCAAGTGTAAAATACTCAGTTGACAACTCCCATAACTGGTATGAAATATGACATAGCAATAACGGAGACCTTATTGCAGACTTTCAATATATAAAGGGGGCTTATAAGATAGATGGGGAGAGACTTTTTACCAGGGACTGTAGTGATAGGTAATGGTTTCAAACTACAAGAGAGTAGATTAGATTGAACCTAAGGAACAAATTCTTCACTATGAGCGTGGTGAGGCACTGGAACAGGTTTCCCAAAGAAGTTGTGGATCCCCCATCCCTGGAAGTGTTCAAGGCCAGGTTGGATGGGGATTTGAGCAACCTGGTCTAGTGGAAGGTGTCCCTGCCCATAGCAGAGGGGTTGGATCTTTAAGGGTGCCTTCCATCCCAAACCATTCTGTGATTCTATGATTGTTAAGAGCTGTACACAGTTCTGGTCCCCTTTGCTTTCTCCCCCTGACCTCAAGAAAGGAATATGGTAGACATGGGGAAAGATTGAGAAAAAGGCAAAAAGAACAATCAAATTAATGGAACGGTTCCAACATACAGCAGTGGTAATACTAATTTTACTAGACCCCTGGGTACTAAAATGCATATGCAATTATATCATATTAGTGTACTTATATCTGGATTCACAACAAGCTAACATTAACAGACTGTTTAGTGTGATTCTGCCTTCGTTAGTATAATAGGCCTCTGCTTTAGCTACAGCTGAAAGCAACAAATCAAGTACACCATCCTTCAAGCTGGAGAAAAGGAGCTCGAATAGGAGTTGGGAATACAAGAAAAGTTTCATAAAAATGAAAAGGGGCACAATGAAGGTAAGTAGAGAACATGGTTGTTTCAAGAGAAGACAGAAAAAGGGCTACATAAAATGGCAGATGCAAAACCAAAAGCATAGTTATGACCTACCATGCATTGGCCACTATCAAGACAGAATGGTGATGAGATAGACTTTATCTGACACAGCCTGGCGATTTTTACCAAAGTGTGAAAAATTCACAGTGTCGTGGATGTCTGTGGTCCAGAAGACAAAGGGCCAAGTTTTTGCTGCTGCAAATTATATCTCGCTGGAGCAACAATTCCAAATCAACCACCTGCTTAAGTATTATCACTGGCTGAACTAGTAATAATTTACAATTTAAAAATGCAGAGAACAGATCATAATATCTTGGGCTATGATGTTAAGAAGTGTTTTATCACAAGAACTGAAGATTATGAAAAGCTGATGTTCATAACAGTTTTCAAATCTTCCAATTTCTGGAGGATTCACAAACAGCCTATGTGAATTTTTATGTGCCAGCCACTCTGGAGTTTCAGACATAATAAAGTACTTCACAATAAAGTACAGTTCTTCACAGTTTTGCATCAGATATAGTCATTAGCATCAAAGCAAAACCCGCATGGAAGCAGTTTACTTCTATTTGCACCAAGAAGAAAGCCTATGCAGAATCAGAACCTCTTCTGATTTATTTTATAATGCTGTCAGTGGTACCAACAAAATTCTTCCAGCAAGATGTAGAGACTGGTTTTGATGTACCTCCACTGCACAGTGAAGTCTTGTTGTTTTCCAGGAATTAGAAAGAGACTGCCTCTCCATAAACTTCAGAGAGTTTCTCAAGAGTAATTCTTGCTAGGGCCAGCAAGACTGGCAGTAAGTAGCAAGATCTAGGTAGAATTGTTTGTATAACTGAAATATTTTTTGCCTGTTGATTAATAGGAGAACATACTGTGGGTCTTGCTTTCATTAAATCTTTTTTTAAAAGTCATTTCAAAACCGGACACACAGATGTCCTGTATCATCAGCTGTGACTAACTCGGTGAACAAAGGATCCTAGATAAATCAGAATTTAAAAAAGATATACTATAATGCTGCACAAAACAGCAGGCAAAAGGCATCCTCCCGTGTCATGATGCTGGGTTTAGGGAAAATAGAATTAATACTCCATAATGGACAGTTCAAGGTCTCTCATGTACTATGGAACACATCTAATCTGCAAGCTGCTTGCCTTACATCAAGTGGAAATCCTTCTGACCATTTTCAGCATAATGAAGACGGAATGAGATTGCCTAAAGGCCATGTTTATGAGCAGTTTCTTTATAAATATAAAATATTTTTAAAGCCAATTCTTTTAAAAGCTGTTGAAAATCCAGTAGAGTATAAGATAATGCTTGATCTCTTTTCCCTGAGTTAAGTATGCTTTTTTGCTTAAAAAAAAAAAAATCAGAACCATACTCCTAATAATGCTTGGTTGCACTACAAGATAGAAGCATGGAGGACAAGGATCTTTTCATTGCTTCTGTGCAACCTCACAGATCTAGCAGATAGAAAGGAAGATCATAAAGATTTTATTACATCATTTAAAGGCCTGAGGCCCATTTTTCAAAAAGATACAGGAATTCTGAGAGATTTCCTCATGAATTTCAGTAAATATATTTTTATGCTGATTTTATACTCTCATCAAGTTAATCCACCATCTAAAAGAAAGGATAATATCCAAATGATAGACATGGTTCAGAAAACACTATCCTGGCTGTAAATATATAAAAAATGGTATTTATGATGCATCTCAGTCTCCTCTTGTGCTCCCTTACTGAACTCCCTCTGTTATAAAATTTTAAACAGAAATTTTTAAGTTTTGGACAGACATCATGTTTTTAACCTGTGTTTCTTATGCAGCAGCTTACAGCTAGTCCTTATTAGAGGAGGCGGCCCCAATAACACAAGGAACCATTAAGAGTGGAGCCAAGCCCCACAAGAACAAATGCGAGGCTCACAGGAAAACTGAAATATTTCAAAAAATTTACACACATTTTGATGTAACTATCAAGGACTTATACTGTTACACACTCCCTAGAAGATGTACAAAGATCAACTGATCTCCAAATACACCTTGGGCAAGGACAGGTCAGAGTTTGTCCTCAAAAAGTCCCACTTGAAAGGAAGAGTGCACACATCTGCTTCCCTCATGAAGGTCATCTGCTTCAAGACCACAACGTTGGCTGTCTGCACAGACCACGATACATTATCACGTTAAAAGATAACGTGTAATTTTTCCCACAGAGAAACAACGCACTAAGAAAGCCTCTGCACACCAAAAGATGAAGGGGAGGTTCTAAGTAACATGCAGAGCACAGACTTTCAGTAGCGCATTGCTGTCCAGGACGTGAGGAGATGCGATTGCAGGCAGACACAGGTAGGCTGGCAGGAGGCCCCTGTGGAGAGACGCTACCAAAAATCCAGCCGGGTTTGGGAGTAGAGGTTGTCTGAAATTGTTTTGCTTGGCAAGGGTTGATTCCCCCCCGTTATTTTGGTACAAGGACAGCATTGCCAAAGCAGCAGAGTCCATCCTACAACGGCATTCTCAGGGCTGTACTTGCCACGGGAGCAGGCACAGCTTTCCCTCGCCCCTTCCCACCACTGTCACCCACAGGTACCGCGGGCCTCAGTGCAGAGGTCCTGCCTGCGGGCAACGGCTCTGCTGCTGCAGAACCCCGAGGCCACATCAAGCACTGGGTACTGGTATAGGGCACAACTGTTTCTTTACTGGAAGATCATCCAGGACAGATGCAGTTTTGATTCACTTCCTTACTATTTTAAGGCATGGAAGCTTCTGACTTCTATGTAAAAATTACGGGTTTGTTTCCAATACAGGGCAGATTCAATCAGGGTTCAGCCTACCCCGTGCGCAGGTACTTTGATTTTCAGCTCTGAACAAGGGCAAAAACCACTGTGCAACTCAAACTGCCCTGCAGCACTGAAGAACACAAGGGAACATGCCCTAGTTGACAAATGAAGATTAAATAAAAAATAAGTAAAAACCGGATTGGCACCAAAACGATTCTTTCCTTTGAGTTCGTCTACATATACCCTCCAGACTATAACAGAAAATCACTATTATAATAGTATCAACATAACCATCTAGTAAAAACAAACTCTTTAGATTCTTTGGGTTTTGTAGGCACTACTAACTCCCCAAAGCTATGTCCCTGGGTCTATACATCTGTGCCAGCAACCTGCTTTCAAGATCATCCCAGCTGTCCCTAAAGATGCTACACAGGAACACGTTACACTCAGCTTCTTCCTAATTTCATTTGCTAATGCTCGTTTTTGCAGGGACACAAAAGAGCAACAATGGAAACAGAACGAGCAACTACAGCAGCACCAGGGAACATATAGCAAAAAATCAACAAATATACTTCTATATGTAAAATATACAAGAAAATCTACATGTTAGGCAAATTGTTGCATGCTGTTAGAACCTGCTATTTAAATACTTTTAGTCTGCTCAGGTTCCAGGCCAAGTCTGCTGGAGTTCAGAAATAATACCTGGGGAAAAACCATCTGTGTTACCACCTTCTTGACATTGTTAAGGGCTCAACTTAACATTATGACTTGCACAAACGCAGCAAGCATTCTCAGCTGTAACACTATTTTCCAAAAAAGGACTCAAGTTCCTTTATTAAAGGCAGTAAGAGCCTAAACTGCGTTAAGGGAAGAAGCTGTTTTTAGGACCAACATGAATTGTTACCCAGGGCTTCAGAAGCATACATGCACTACCTAAAGCCAAACATGACGCAAGGCAAACTTCACGTAGTGATTCACAACATCCCCAGGGGAAGTATGTGCTTAGCAACTAGTGGTTACTGAATAGCATTTTATTTTCCCCAGGAGCTCCTGGTTTTCCTAGATTTGAAGGCAAAAAATAGCACTAGCGTGGCTGGAATTTCAGGTAACCTTCCTGGCTTCAGGGCAAACTGCAGATTTCCCAAATGTGATCAGCCAGAAAGATGGGCTGTGGCACAGAGAAGGGGCAGAATTTTACCCAGACATGCACTTCCTCTCTAACACACAGGAGCTACTTTTCCTGGCTGTTTAACTACTTTCCGGAGGCAACACAACTTGTTATGAAAAACAGATGTTTCAAGGATAAGTTCTAAAAAGAACAGAAACAGTATCAGTTCTACCTCCTGTTTACCAAAAAAAAAAAAAAACCAAGGGGGCAATTACTTCATTTAGAATTTGTCAGGCTGCAGAGGCTGACAAACCTGAAGGCACCAGCAAAACTGCTTCATACCATCTCACGAGTTACAACAGCCTGGTTGGCATTGGATTGGGTCAGGAAACAATGAAAGTTAATTCTCAGTGCCAGATATAAGAAGCATCTGCATCTTTATATGGATACCAGGAAAATATTTTCACGTTGCTCAGTAAGAGCATCATTGCCCAACTGTGCCTTCTGCCAGCTGTCACCAACCTATTAAGCAGGCTGAAAGGAAAAATTCTTGCGCAGGAAGTCCGGGGGAAACTTGTAAACAAAAACAGAGGGAGAGCAAAGCTGGAAGAAAGCTGCAGTGTTTGGGCCACCTACGTTTCAGGATGGGTTTCCAAATATCTCCATTCACTGACCTCGCATTTGCTGGCTTTCTCTGAGCTGCCACTTAGTCACTGAGAGATATCGCTGCTTCTGATCATGCAGGCTGTGAAGCTAATCTGGGAAGCTAATTCAGTTCCATTGTCCACGTATACACATCTATATACATTCTCTGCTTATATACACCTAAATGCATTCTGCACCTACACAGCTAGGATGAAGACACCAGCAGACAAGTGCGGAAGAACGTGCAGAGCGGAGGTAAGAATGACTTGCCTGACCACACCACGTGGAAAAAAAAGGCAGGTATAAAAGTACAAAAGTACCAAATATAATGGAAAATCGAGTTTACGACATAGAAATGACACCACCTTTGATGAGTTCACACTCTCAGGCTGACTTTGGCAACCAGACAAACCAAGGAAGTTTTCCATTTTGGAGAGCACCTAGGGTAACGCATGCTAGACAATGATAATTTTTCATAGAAACACTGACAGATAAGGAAAAAGCAAAGAATGCCTGCAGTCATAAACCGATTTCTGCAAGTGTTTTGCCAAAGATAATTACCAGCCTACAAATACATGAAGGATTCGTCATTGAAGTACCCAACATTCATCTGAAGGGAATGGTGGATGCTTAAGATCAAATACAGTAACACTTGCAGAATAACACTGAGCCATAATACTCATCTGCCTTGATCACTGCATCTAACACAATAAAATGCAAATGAATCATCTATGATTTGCATTACCAAAAATTACTCAACTGTAAATTCACACTTAGCGTAACACACTAAGTGCAAGCTACAAGATTTGGGTTGAAAAGTTTGGCCATACCATGGCAACTTTGAGATCAACTCCACCACAACGAAAAGTAGTTTCCTTAAGGAGAGAAAATACTATGAAGTCTTTTCATCTTTGGAGAAGTGCTAACTTTGGTTGGGGTAAAGGGAGGATACACATAACCCCACACACGCAATTATCCTTAACGATATGCTTGTACACTAAGTTATACAACGTATTTTAACACAGAAGCTCACTCATTTATAAAGAAAATTAATTCTCCTGGGCAACACGCAGTTTAGGAAGCAGTATGACCATATGCATCTCAGCAAGTAATGCAGTGCAGTAGGTGGGGATCACCAGGTTGAAGCCGTTTGAAGCAGAGGTCCCCAGATGTACACGAAACGCTATTTGTAGGTTTTATGTCAGACTAGATTTAGCCTGGTCCCCTAGGCAGAACTTTGCCATGTTTCTAACAGAAGCTGCCCTGAGAGTCTATCATTGATTTGAACCTTCACATCTCCAGAAGAGTCCGAGCACATTGAATGCATCCCTGGAGCAGACCTCTGGTTTAATTTCCCCTGAAGGAAGCTACTCCATGGGCACTAACACCACTTTGCAATCTGAACAAACAGTATGTGGGGGTGATGACAGGAGACGAGAAGAGACTCACTGCAGAGCTACGCTGCTGTTCGGAGCCAAAATGCTAATACAGATGTAGTCAATGCGTCTTTTAGTAGCTGACAGCAACTGGAATGGTCCTGCATAAAACCACACTAGGAAAAAAGCAATATAAGCTGCTCCTATAAACTACTAGGTTTTATGTAAAATTAATTTAGAAGAAATATAGGACAAAATTAATTCAGTATTTTGTAACTCTAGCACCATGTATTCAATCATGCAGCAGCTCCCTATGGGTTTGAGTTTCATTCTTTTTCCTGTCTTTTTTTTTCCCCATCTTTTTTTTTTTTTGCCCCCCCCTCCTCATTACTAGTTTTGCAAGTTCAGCCTAAAACCTGAGAGTCACCTCAGGTCCTTTACCATTATCGTTGATAGCTTTTGACAAGAAACACAAGACATTTTTTTCCTGTAGAATAAATCTTTTTCTCAACAGAATTGCAAGGTCCTATTCCCTCCAGCAGGGCTGTATATCTTTTTACTAGACGAACTTAGTAAATAACAATAAAAAACATGGGGGCTGAGGGGGAGCAGGGGAAAAATAAAGGCAAGTTCTGAGAGCTGGTTGTGTTCTACGCCCTTGTATTGGGTTTGCATGGCAAGTTTTTGGTAGCAGGGGGCTACATGGGTGGCTTCTGTGAGACGCTGCTAGAAGCTTCCCCCATGTCCGATAGAGCCAATGCCAGCTGGCTCCAAGATGGACCTGCCACTGGCCAAGGCCAAGGCCAAGCCCATCAGTGATGGTGGTGGATATTTAAGGGGAAAAAATCTGCATGGCAGCAACTGCAGCTGGAAGAGAGGAGTGAGAATACGTGAGAGGAACAACTCTGAAGACACCAAGGTCAGTGAAGAAGGAAGGGGATGAGGTGCTCCAAGTGCCGGAGCAGAGATTCCCCTGCAGCCCATGGTGAAGACCATGGTGATGCAGGCTGTGCCCCTGCAGCCCATGGAGGTTAATGCTGGAGCAGATATCCACCTGCAGCCCAGGGAGGACCCCACACCGGAGCAGGCGGATGCCTGAAGGAGCCTGTGACCCTGTGGAGAGCCCATGCTGGAGCAGGCTCCTGGCAGGACCTGGGGACCCATGGAGAGAGGGGCCCACGCTGGAGCAGGTTTGCTGGCAGGCTTGTGACCCCATGGGGGACCCACACTGAAGCAGTCTGTTCCTGAAGGACTGCACCCTGTGGAAGGGACCCACACTGGAGCAGTTCATGAAGAACTGCAGCCCATGGGAAGGACTCATGTTGGAGTTCATGGAGGACTGTCTCCCGTGGGAGGGACCCCACACTGGAGCAGGGGAGGAGCATGAGGAGTCCTTCCCCTGAGGAGGAAGGAGCAGCAGAGACAACGTGTGATGAACTGACTGCAGCCCCCATTCCTTGTCCCCCTGTACCACTCGGGGGGAAGAGGTAGAGAGAACAGGGGGAAGGTGTTTTAAAATTTGATTTTATTTTCTCATTACCTTACTCTGATTTGATTGGTAATAAATTCAACTCATTTCCTCAAGTCAAGTCTGTTTTGCCCATGACCGTAACTGCTGAGTGATCTTTCCCTGTCCTTATCTCGACCCACGAGCCTTTCGTTACATTTTCTCTCCCCTGTCCAGATGAGGAGGGGAGTGATACAGCAGCTTGGTGGGCACCTGGCGTCCAGCCACAGTCAACCCCCCACAGCCCTCTTCTTGCATCCTGGATTTTCAGGGACAACTGACATAGAACAATGGAAAAAAATTATTATTTTAGAATAGATGCATCAGAAGAGGTATGGGAAGCTTGAATAAATTGGCTTTTACTTTTTAAAATCAGTTTAAAGAAGTTTTTGCCATGTTGCTACATTTTGGATACTGAAAGTATGCTTTCAATTCAAATAAAAACGCAAATCTTGTCCATTAGGAACAAATTTAGGTACACGCTATTGTTACTAAGCCAACGGCAATGCAAACATTGAAGAGATTAACTTATCAGTGTTTTAAGAAAACACTAGCTTTTCTTTGGACCAACCTGCACACACCTTCTCACCATTTAAATGCAAGCCTCAAGGCAGGTGTCCCATCCTGGCAGTCACCTGCAGCATCCCAGCTCACCTCCTCCTTCCCAGCCTCACCCTGCAGACGCCACTGGCCATTTTGCAGCAGCCGGTGAGGTCCCAGCTCCTGCGCATCTCACACTTCCCTTGCCGGTCGGTGCCGGTTGCTTGGAAACACCACAGGAAAGGAGGTTTTGTATTGGCTTTAGATAATGATGAGCTCAATCGATAGCAGCTGACTGAAGACAACATACTTTTAAGTTTTTCCATATTTCAAACCAGCCTTTGCAGTATTAAGAAAAAACCATGATGCATTTAAAGAAGCTGAGCAAGAGCCAGGACCGAATTGGGACGAAGGAAAACAGAAACCTGTGGCTGTGAGCCTAGTGGTAATTTACTGAAAGAAAAAAAAACACCAAACTTCTCAAAGAGGTAGTTTTGAAGAAAACTATTTGCTGCTGTCAGATGAGAGGGCTTAGGAGAAAATGTTGACTTGTGCCACAAAAATACAATTGTTTTCTCCCACATTGACTGAAAGTACATCAGGGCATTTACATCAGGGCGCTTCCAGATGCATTGCAGACTTCTGAAGAGGAATGCTGGCTCTTTCATTTCCAGTCCAGACATAGGAGTTTCCAACCAGCGGCTGTTTCTGCTTGAGTCACTCTATGTATGATGGGCAGCAGCTGGCTGACAAGGTCATCCAGGTGACAGTGAAACCCAGGTGACTGAATAGAGCATTTTTGCAGGAACACTACACACTACCTTCTGCATCTTTAAAATAACATATAAAAATGGAAGTGGTCCAATATCACTTATCGTTAAAGGAAAGCACACAAGTTTCCCATGAGGAATACTGAGGCTGGGCTATAACTCACCATCCACAACAGACTATGGGAGAAGCAGCGAAGATGTGGGACCCAGCAACATTTCCATCAGCAAGAAACGCCTAAAATTCAAAAAAACAACACTCTCTACAAAAGGAGCTGGGGAGGCAGCAGCTTGTGGGAGAGGAACAGATCCAGAGGAGTGATCCCACACACATGCCAGCAAAGGAGATCAGCACGTTGCCCTTACTCGAAAAGGACACGGGAGGGTAGGTCTGGCTCCAGTGCCCGGAAGCTTTGCAGCCGAGTCAGGCAACTGCTCTTCCTTCTGTGCTCTCTACAGATGGCCTGCAGCGAGGGTGCCGTCCTGTGCCACTGGGAAGCCAAGGGTTTACCTCAAAAACACTCAGCGACCCCCTGCCACGCAGCTCGCTCACGTGTGCTCAAATCTTCCACCAGTCTCCGTCACAGCTACAGAGAAATTGGATTTTATGGAGGAAGTGCAAGCCTCCAAAGATGTGATACGTGATGCTATTTATATGAGAAGAGAGGCTGAACATTTTTATACATTGATTCTTCCAGATAATTCACTCTGTAAACTAACCTGCGAGCATAAGTCTAGAAGAAATTGAAGTAATGTCATCCCACTGTGCTACAATACAGGAATTCAGATTTTAAACAAGCGCCCTTCCTCAGTAAAGGACAGCAACTCAATTCTGTGATTGAGAAGAGCAGTATTTCACTTCACCATTCACGTCTGATAGATGGTATTGCAATGACAGTGATTTAAAATGGGAGGCTTTTCTATTCTCAGTGGACAAAGACAATGATCACAAATGTCACCTACATGACACACTTCTTCCCAAGCCTCAGGTAGACAGAAGCTCTCAAAAGCGGACGATGTGACATAACAACAGAAAAAAACATATAGTTCTGTCTAGAAAAGACCCATCAACATTTAAGTAACCATTTCAGACTACCAGCATACAAAATGAGCGCCCGCGTGCCCTTTCTTCTGTGCCAGGTGACACTGAACCACCCTGACTCTTCAGCCCATGAAGCTCTACCAATAGATACTGCCGTAGGAGAACAATCCCCTAACTCAGCATTTTTTACCCAATTTCATCATTTAAAATCAGGTCTCTTAACACCCTTCCTAACACCACACTCTATTTACACTTTGTTCCTCCTGAAGGCCAGGTACTTGGCTTTATAATCTCAAAGTTCATCAATGACACTAACTCCCTGTGACATTACACTGCAAGGACCAACTTGAAAGATTGTAGAGATTGTAAATTTTCAACAAACGCACTGTATAACTTTAAAACAACTAAAGAAAAGTCTTTACACTAAAAACAATTTCAGTTATTCCAATCTCAAGCACTGTGATACAGATCTAACATCTGCGTGTCCAACATCTTCCCTTATTTTACAAGGATGGAAAGAAATATTCAAGAAGGTAATAAACACATTAATCTGTCCCTGAAACAGTGACTTTTGGCTGTTCACATTTGGTATATGCTGCAAGGCAAGTCTCAAAGACATGTAGATACTAAAGAGCAGAAAACCAAAATTAATTACAGCATGACAACAGCTTCTCAGTTAATAAGAGGAGAACAAATGTTTATTTTTTGCTTGCTCTTGCTTTCTCAAAGAGCACCACCACAATACCAGCAGTCTGGCGTCAAAGAAAAAAGTGAAGTGAATAATGCAAGACTTTTTAGAATGAACTATACAAATAATTCAGTTGCTCCTTCAAGTGCATTTCATGTTTTGTATAAAAAAAGAGACAAAAGAAAATCCATAGACTGTGTTTTAAAAAGATTTTTCTTAAATTCGGTGGACATACTCAGTTTCAAGAATTGAAGAAAAGTAAATTTAACCTGGAAATGTATACAGATATGTACTCAGAATGAACATTTCAGCCATCTCTTCCAGGTATACCAAAGAAGTACCTTTGATGGTCTTGCTTGCCCCAGAAGGAACAAATCTTTCTGGACACGGATAGCCCAAAAAGGTTTGAACAGAAAGATTCAATAATAACTTATCCTTGTGGAGGGAAAGAAAAACAGTGTTATTAAAACACTACACTTTTAACAAGTGAGAAAGCACCCTCCCTTCTCCCTGCTCTTTTTCAGAGTCTGGTTGTTCGTGTTGATATTGTAGATTCTCAGAATTATTGGGGAAACTTCAGCTGTGACTTTTACAAGCCCAAGTTTGTTTCTCATTCCAGTATGGCAACACTGTCATAGCCTGTGCAAAGTGCCCAGACCGATCTTTCGGAAAGTAGATGAACTCGGGGTAGGATATTGCTGAGATGCACTACTGCGTCACTCATTCACAAATGATGCAGTACACTAAATGGAAATTGTTTTACCGAAAATGTTACCTGATGGCATAGTGCTATCACAGAAGTATCAAACATTCATCCTAACCCCAGAGACGATCACTACTTCCTGCTAACAAATAGGCAAAGTTGAGGACATTGTTTCCAAGGACTAATGCACAAGACTGACTATCCTTCTGGATGTGACATCCTTAGTAAATAAGCTATAAAAGAAAAGAAAATTCATTTAAGGCAGGCTGACATGACAGATACAGACCAAAAGTAAGCATGCGCAAAATTTCAAGTTCTGATTTCCCTAAAGTACAGCAAAACCTGCAGTTGCAAGCAGCAAGTCTCAGTTCAATTTTTCCTAAGCATTCCTTGTAGATACCCATTCATTAGCCATTGTTATTGAAATAGTAGAAGAAACAAGAAGTACCTATCCCTATAAAATATCACAAGAATTTAAAAAAATCAGAAGACAACAGTAGATCTCACAGAGTAATAAAAACAGGTTAAAGAAATGAAAATATGAACCAACGAAAAGCTATAGGACAGCAAGCACTCCCCAGAGCTCATCATTCAGGAGGTCTGTACTTCAAACACACATTGGGGATTAATTTGTGACCCCTGTTTTGACTAGAAAGCTTTTCACACAAATGTATGTTTCACCCTGGAACCAGTCAAGCTGTAATGCATATGGATTGTCTGTCTGCATCTGTCTTTGGGGATGCATTGACCTACTTAGCTATCTAATGCAATTTTTGGCAATCATTTCTTAAATTTTTTCTTTGTTTTGCTTAGTATTAATTTTTAAAGAGACTGTAAGAGTTTTACTGCGTCTGTGCATGGCAGCTCAGCTCGCATAAGGAGAGCACAGGAACAGGCTCAGTGGAGCCTGTTGGGTTTTTAAAACACTTGAGAAAAGTATTACAGCACCCCAAGCTTGTGAGAGAGCATGAATCAAGCACCAGGCTTCAAACACAAACACAACAGTAGTGCCAGCTGAGGTAGATGTCTTTGACAGCCCTCATCCCACACTGAGTGTTTCAGACTTGCGTGAGACCTTCAGGTCACAGAGAAATCCTTCACACAGACATCCAGAATCCCACAAGTCAGTGATCATTTGTTGTTGTTTTACCTGCACAGAAATTACTCAGACCAACCTCCAAGCAAGGATATACAAGAGAATATCACCCCAAACAAAGTGGGACTCTATTCAAGGACCATGCTCAAGCCATGGAATAACAGCCTGAACACTTGCTGGGTTTAGCAGCACCCACTTGGGTACATTCGTCAGAAGTGTCAGTACTAAGCCAGCTTTGTCAACATCCACGCATAGAGCTTCTGAAGAGCTTCCACCCACGGCTGGCACGCACCCTCTGCCCTCCCCTCCAGGTGCATATACGTGCTCATGTACTTTAGCATAAAATTTTGAGGATTGTCTAGTATATATACAGGGGTAGTTGTGGGAGCCGAATCCCATCACAAGCCTCATGCAACTCTTGGAAACTTCCTTTGGTGCAAAGCCCTTGCCTGTTCTCTCTCTGTAAAGTGGGATTAGTAGGACTTCGTTGCATTAAGGATTTTGAAAATACAGTTATTCAGATATCAAGAGGTGCATACTTTTTATAAAGGGGCATGTCCTAATTAGATTGCAAAACAACAAATAAATACTTTTCCTGAAAAAGGCTAAAGAACTTTGTTAACAGGAGGCAAATCCTACAAAAAAAAAAAAAAAAAACAAAACAGTTCAAAAAACCTGAATTAGTTGCTGTAAACTTTTGGAACATTTAGTTGTTACCTTAAAAAAAAACCCCACATCTAAACGCATAAGAACAGCTCCTGAAAAGCTTAAAAAACCCCTCAGATTTAAAACAAAAAACAAAAACTTACAGAATTAAAACCATCACTTATGTTCCACACTGTAGTTAATCTATGGTTAAAGGTTAAGTATGCATAACATACTAAAAGTGTGCGTGGGGAGACCGGACAATTTAATGGATGATAAATGCAAAATCATCTGTAAGAGTACCCGGGTAAAATATCATACATGCTCAGGCTCTTCTTCTATTCTTTCCTAGACATTTGGTGCTCAATCAAGATTGAGCTAATAGGACTACATAAACAAACATGTAAGCAGAATTACAGGCAATTTAATTCTTTCATTTTCATAAATGTGTGAATGCTTCTCTTCGCTTCTGCATGTCCTTCTAATATTACTGCTAAATGCTCTTTTGGTGTTACCAACACATACATTTCGATAATTAAAAAAATCGTGCCACTATCTTTCTGCAGTCACTTGAGTCCGTACAATATCTTTAGTACCTGAGACAAGAATAGTCATCTAGCAGCAGATTGATTACCCCTAGAAGATGTCACACAACAGTGAAGAGCAAATGGTGCAAGCACCATTTTACAGGTGACACATACAGTATGTGAACTATATTGTGTCTCAGAAAGGTGCTGTAGTCCAAGCACTTAAGACCTTGGGTCTATTCTCAGTTCTACCAGAAGTTAAATCACACTGCCTCAACTATTTCTGTAAAACAGCAGGTTGACCTTGATCTCTCATCAATGAAGCTGTATAAGGACCACTACCTACAGGCTATCCAGTACCTAGAATCTTAGCAGAGGAAGAGTTGTAAGAGGAACTGAAACCTTTATTTCCAGCCCATTTTTTATGCCTCCTGTCCAAAATACTCCAAATGGAGGAAAATAGGAGAAAGTGGTTTGCTTGAGCTTTTAAGGAGTTTGGCTCCATGCTGTGCTTCCCAGCAGTTCAAGAACACAGTGCAATATTTACAGGTCAACAATAAATGTTTTTTCTAAAAGAAGAAAAGGCAAAACTTTCTTCTTTTCAGGATCACCACTAGCCGACAATTACAAGTTACTTTATCAAGCATATAAGAAGTTTGCTAATGTATTATCACAGGAGTGGTTTAGTTACTGTAGTAATAGATGTTCTTGCACGTTTTTACTAAGAAATATTACAAACAGGAAAAATATATACAGCCCTTACAGGCTACACACAGTGTTCTCTGCTCTATCTACACAGAAAAATGAATCAGTGGAAAAAAAAAACAAACCACAAAAAACCCCCACACAACAAAACAACAACAAAAAACAACAAAAAAAACCCAAACAAAAAAACCCCAAACAAAAAAACACCCAGACTCCTTCTAAAGACAAATACGAGCTTGCACTTCATATAATCAAATCGTTCAAGTAAACCACTTCCAAAGTTTTTCCAATTGAACAAGTACATTTAAAACCTTCTTGAACTAATTTAAGTGTTAACTTCAAGTTTATTCTACAGGTAAAGTCTGGATATAACACATTACTACAACTCAGGCCCTAAAGGCAACCCATATTGTAAAAACAGTTTATACGTCATTCAAGGTTTACATTCTCAGTGGAACTCAAATTGTAGATTATCTTTGTAGCCATTTCAACTATTGTAAGCTGCTGCAAAAATATCCTGAAGAAGCCTACTGTGCTTATCACCATAGCAACAAAATACTACACTTTTGAATATGATATTGTATAGAATTTACATAAAATTGATTAGTAGTTTTCAATGGTTATGTCTTACAATTAGAACTCTCAAATTTTTTCTAATATAACACTAATGTCTCAATACCATTATTACAAAATGTAAGCAAAAATTAGGTCTAATATTGATATCAGCATAAAACAATATTTAAATTTGCAAACACATTAAGAGTGTAGTGGGGAAATGTTATCACCAAATAAAATTAATACACTTAAGAACCACCACAGGAGGAAAAGAGGATTGTTTGAAATTATCCAAGTCATGATAAAAGAAAACTGCTTTGAGACTTCTGAGCTAAAATTGAAGACAGCTCTTCAGATTCACGAGGTTCCAGAATACAAGGTGGGAAAAGGCATATAACAGGTTTTGCAGGTTAATTTCTCTCTACTGGAGTTTGAGAAGAAAGGCACAGAAGCTCATCGGCAGGGCAGAAGAGTGCAAGCTTATTAAAACTACATTTCAAAATAACTCTCAGTTGATTTTGAAAACCAGTTTCAGCTGTTAAGAAAAAAAAATTATAAACTCAAAGCATATTAGAAGCCCTTATTTTAAAGTATTTTTGTGATGTAGTGTCTCCTAACATTATAAATTGCACAGTCTAGTAAAATGCAGCTGCATCCATGAAAGACTCATGAATGTTTTTCAGTATTTACATTTTTAATGGATCTGCCTGCACCTGAACAGAGAGTGTCTTGACCTCCATCAGTCACATTTTGGGGGGGCTGTCAAATACAGTGCTATACAGACCAGCTGATATTTTGTATTCTGAGCCAGGCTTACACAGCACAACAGACGACTGGCTGCAGATGGTAGGGAATGTTTCTCGGATGAGAACCGAACGCTAAACTGAGCGATGACTTCTCAAATTTGTGAAATACAAATAATTTGCCTCAAAATAACTAAATAACAAAAAAAAAATTCTACCTCCTTTGTAATGCTGCTGGGTTATGCTACAGTTGATTTAAATTTATTATAAATTAAGCTACATTTAAAAATGTGTCTTTCTGCTTATTTCCAGGATTTACATCTAATACAGCATGTCAAGAAATATTTAAAATCAAAACATCATCATTATGCATCCGTGGAGTAGATATATTACTTCTAGGCTTACAACATTATTCATTAACCATGATTTGGTACATTTATATACATATTTATATACATATTTATATCATATAAAACTGGGCAGTTTTTCTCTAATAAAGCAGTGACAGCTTCATTGGCTCCTGGCAGCTGAGCTATCCAAAGCCCTTTCAACTCTCCCCGTCGGATGGGAACTGGAGCACTCAAACCCACCATCCCAGCACCACAAGCAGCAGTCCGCTGGCACACACCGTATGTCTTTACGTGTCTTTACATGATATTTCATCCACTGTCTTTGAGTAGTTAACACCAATTATCTGAATGACCAAGCACCCACTGCCATGAAGGAAATGAGTGTGCATCTCATAGATAATACCAGATTCTCTGCAAATTTAGCTTGATATTTTCACATTCTTCATTCTCAGGTTATAACTTTTAAGAAAATCTTGACTGTTGTTGCAAAAGAAGATTTCATGAAATCCGACATTAAGATCAACTGAAAGATCCAGTTTCAACCTTGGATTGGTACCACATGTTCCCATCCTGCCCAATGAACATAAACATTTCAGGTACCTGTCAAGCTGTCTCTATCAGGGTGTGGCACAACAAATCAAAGTGTATGAGTGACCAAAAAGATACATTTGGTTTTTATGTATGCGCACACTATGCTTAAGTAACAGCAAATTTTGGCTGCAAGACATAATCTCATATATGAAATAGGCTGCCCATACTCCCTTCTTAAAAAAACAAAACCAAAACCCCACAGATACTGAATCCTCAGACCCCTATAATCTATCCTACTGATTTTGGGAAGATTTGGAGACCAAAAAAGTAAGCAGCTTTAAGGATACCAAGTATGACAGATGGGGGCAGGATGATTAATTTGAGGCCACTCACACACGAATAAGTGGTATTTGGGTATTCTGTAATGGATCATTCTTCTGGGAATGTGCTTCAAAGGAATGTGAAGCTCTAAACAATCCAATCTAGAGACGAAATGGTGTCTCAGACCTCTTCCATTGTTATACTGCACCGTAATTAGAGTAGGATAAACACTTCTCACTATATTCAACCCTATTTATTTGCAACCTGTTATCCCCTACCCACCCCACCAATCTGGTGTTCTTTGGTAAATACCGCTTTAATTTATCTTCCGTTGTAAGACACTCATGCCTCTTGTCTCTGAATACTACTAAAATAATCATCACTTAACAAAACGTTAAAATTTAAAGTCCCAACAAAATATGAAAGATGCAAAGGTAATACAAATCACCGCTGAAGTTTAAATCTACTTGATAATAACAAAAGATCTATATAGTATTTATACACAGACTCCTAATTCTGCTACACACGGTGAAAAGCAAGAAGGAGAAATTAAAGAAGGGAAAAATAAATATCAGAAAGAGCTTACAATTCAAAAATTTTAAAAATTAGGTACGGGGTGATACAGATGCATTTTTCTTTAACAAAAATCTTGTTTTCCTTTGGCTATGAAATGAACTATTCTGCAACCACCACCTTTATTTTAGACTAGCAACAGTCAGAACCACCTACAGTTTAAATTTGCTTTTATTGCCATAGAAACGTATGTTTGCTTTAACTAAAAAGGAAGTCTCCTGACTCATAGCCAATCATCTACTTTCTATATCATACACTACAGAAGATATTATAATTTATTCATTTATATACCCATACTTGGACTCTCTTTAAGTGAGCTACATCCACCTTGGCTACAATGAAAATCACATGCGTTTTGTGTTATATAAGATATTTATACAACATTTATATTTACATGAAAAGCAACTAGTGCAATCTACTCTATATAATCACAAAAGGACAGAATTACTGATAGACTATTTATGCTCTTAAATCAATCCATTTTATTAAATATTTGTAATTAAACTTTTCCATGTTCAATAAGTGATGGCAAACAGGTCAAAACACACCAAAGAAAATGGTATTTTTGTTCTCTTTATAGCCACTTACGCCAAGGAGAATGCACATAAAAATTAAAGATGTTCAGCGCTGATTAAAAAATACAAATATATTCATGCAGTTTTAGTACCAAAAGAAAGATCTACACTCTTTCTGCCCTAAAGTACTGTTCTACAAGGCAAAGTAGTGCCTGGAAGTCCTCACAGCCCCAATTCACATGAGTTCAGGCGTATGGACACCCCACGAATGCCAGAGGGTTCCCACCAGCCCCTGCCCACCACTGCAGACCAGCCGGCAGAACAAGGCTATTGCGTGTTGCAAGCAAAGATGATTGTTTCGTAACCTATGATAAAAACTGTCATTTCACTATAAAAGGACAGAATAAACATGCAGCATGTTCAATTAAACATATTTAAGCAGTTACAAGCAATACAGCAACTTGAACTCTCGGCAGTTTCTTAGCAATTCTACAAGCTCCTTGCAGCCGAAGAGGGGGACAACAACAACGTACTAGGTTTGCCGACACTAAATATTGGCCTGAAGTCAACTTTATAACAGGGGGAATTGGATGCTCACTAAGCATGGCAGGGAAAAGGATAATTTTTTTTCAAGCCCTCGCAACCTTTAGTTACAGAATAATTCTAAATGTAACTCATAATATTGGAGAAAAAATTATTTCTTCATTCATAAATCACCACTGCTGCACTGTGAGATAACTGACTCTGACCAGATAACAACATTTTCCATATGACTTTTGGTAAACAGCTGAATATCCATAGACACTGAATTATACTGGTTTTGAAAACGTTATTTCTTATTCAACAGAAATAGAAATATTCAAGTACATGCAGAATCAGGAAAAAAAAAGTTCAAAACCACCATTATCCATAAATGCAGTATTTACCTCTGAATGTTCCCAGAAAAAAGAACATACACAAATTGACCACTACTAGAACAGTGGAGTGATCCTTTCCTCACAGGAAAAAGACATTTAACAGAACAGTGGTTTCCTGGGGGAAAAAAAAAAGTGCTAAAAAAATGACAAATGGCTTTTGGTGAAGGAATTGTTGTTGTTGGGGTTTTCTTCTTTGTTTGTTGGGGGGGGGGGGGGGGGGTGTGGCTTTTTTTTTTTAGCAAAAGGAAAACATGAAAACAGGGGTGGAGAGGGGCTAGTCTTACTGATTCTTTTAAAATTCTCTTATTTTGTTAACTGAGCTATTCAGAGCTTTATTTGTACAAGTATTTCTAGAACATGATTGAAATACTGTTTAATATTTGTGAAAGCTACAATTCCCAAAGATTTTATACTAAAAATTTCAAGTTTGCAATGCATTTGTTACAGCTTCACATAGAAAAATTCCAAAGCACTTTAACACTTCCAAAACAAATATGTCTAAGGAAACTGCAGTTTCCCCACAGTCAACTGACAAGCAGAAAGTCTAAATTAATTAGATAAATTATTCATCGTGAATTATTCATGCAGCATTAGTTATCTCACACACACACAGGCTTCAACCATATAAACCCTCTCTAATCTACATGGACATTTTCCAGGAGATCAATAATATTTTAGAATAGAAAATAGTATAATAAACTTCCTAGAAAGTACTTCACTTACAGAAACACCACACAAAAAGTGTAAGCCCACAGACGCATTCACTCAGATGCTAAAAGGAAAAGGTGGTGCTCACCCTTCCTGTTCTGGATTGAAGTAACATGAGGAGGAAGCTCTTTCCTAAGGATTTGGCTCTATAGCAAGACTAGCACAGCACTACGCAGTTATTGAGCATCACTATGGCTTAGGGGATACCATTAAAAAAAACAGTGAAAAAGGAAAGCAGAATTCTAACTTTCTTCTGACCAAAAAATTATGAAGGAAACAATTCTGAACTTGTTCACCACTTGTAAAAATTACGGTCAAACAGAATTAACGTAAAGAAAGAAACTGTTTCTTACCTCCTGGATAAAAGCACTAGATCTAAATACCTATTCTGGTCAAATAGTCAACATGGAAGCACTACACTATTTTTCACTTATTTTCAAAAGAAAGAAATCCCAACAACTTGCTTTCTTAGCATAGAGAAAGCTCAAGAATATTTGTGTAAGGGAGCATTTGAAATGGATAGTTTGGGAGTCACAGCAGCAACATGCTCAGCAGCAAACTACATTAAATTATTCTAGTATTCCTTCCTTTTTTTTTTTCCCCAAATCCATCTTCAGTCAAACAAAACACGATCCACACATGGCAGCATGCCAATTGTGATAGACTTCACATTGTTTGACAAGATTTACTGAAATGCTCAGTGCATGAACACTTTGGAATAACTATCAAGAGGCATGCAAGGGTAGCTGCTTATTCTGAACCAAATCCTTCAGGTTCGCTAGAAGAATAAAGTGTCTTGAAAACAGAAGAGAGAAAAAAAAACAACAACAAACAACGCTGTTATTTTAGAAGGCAAGAGAAAAAGGTGAGCATTGGACAAAAATCAGGCAGACAATACCTTGGTTAAGGTCTCCAGAAAAAAATAAAGCCTGACTAGATTGCAGGAGCAGAATATGGCCTTATGTAAAAGAAGTAAGTGCATATGCTGTTTAAAACCCTTTTTTCTCCCTAACGGTTTCTTCCTATTAACAAAGTACTTCAATTTAAACAGACTGGATAAACACTGTATTCACCTGACCACAGAGCCAAAGGAAAACTACTGCTGTTGAAGAATCATTAACGTCTGATGGGCGGACCAAGTTCTGCCCTTGTGCAAAGCCTGTCACCTAGGAGGCAGCAGAGGAAGAGTCAGCTCCACACTGATGTGGTTCTCACAACACTGCAAAGCAATGTTAATTTAAAACAAAAAAACGGTTTCAATTTTAATGATTATGCTGAAAAGATTAAAATGGGATCAATAGGTAAAGTTTGCTCAGCTACTTGTCTGTGGCATTTACATATAAATATTGTTATTAAAAACCTTAAATCCATTTTAGAGTTTCCACTCATCTTCACAAGGTCAGAGACCAAAGAAGCTGCAAGATTATCTCCAACTTTTGCCACAGAACCTGCTTTAAGCGCTAAATAATGAATCATATTACTAAGCTTAGTGAAGTGCTATAATTATTCCTCAGCAGTCTGAAAAAAAATTTTCCCCCTATGCCCATTAACATTTTCACACAACACTGTATATTTTGCCTGAATCCCTGCTGCATGTAAACAGGCAGCTCAAGTGGGAGCATTCGGCTTAGAATCGTGTATTCAGTGCAGATGCTGGATCCAGCAGGGAAACGATGAAGAACCAGCCTTTTTTTTTTTTTGTCCTTTTTTTTTTTTTTTTTTTTAATTAACTGAGCTCTTGAATACCATTAGCAGCTCTAGAGGCACCATAATTTTATTACTTCTTAAGAACAATATACACAAATAAAAAAGCAGATCCGTAATTTCAGATGAGAAAAGTACATCAGTGTAACCATGTTAGAAAAAAAACAAAGGCCCAAAGAGCAAATTCTGCTGCGAAGGCAGTGTGTGCCCATCTCTCGCGCAAGAGTACGCAGGACATTAAAAACTGTAATTTCCCATTTCTAACACAACCGGGCTGACCGCGCTTCAGGCATCCCACCTCAAACCGAACCTGCTCTCCAGCACACTGACTCCGAGGCCCGGCGTCTTGGTTTGGTCTGTTTAGCCCAGAGGCAGGAGCCTGGCCGGCATGACGGCAGCAACAAACCCTCACGCTGCAGTTTGGAAGAGGTTATCGCACTGCCATTGCTGGCAAGGCTGGCCCACTGCCAGATGCCTCAAGCCACCAGCTAAATGCTGTAGCTTTCCTTTAAGCAGATGTGTTCTGCCCTTTCATTCCTATCCCAGCATTAAAATCTACCTTTTACCAGCAGAGGCTTCTCTCTCTCAGCCACCCCTCATTTCCTCGGGCTCCCTTCCCCAGTTAACAAGCAGCATGTTACAGACAGCATACACGTCTCCCACCACTTACTTTCTCTCACATTTTTGTACTGCATAAGGAACGAGTCTTATTATGTTCAGAACAGGTTTGCCTCCCAACAACGCAAGAACCACCTCCTTCAGGTCCTCTTTTTTTGTCTCTTTTTTTTTACCCTTTCTCCTATTTCTAGTCTTTTCTGCTTGCCTCATTCCTTTACTATTACTCATGTTATGCACATCCATTTTTTTTTTGTTGACCAAGAATAGTCCACCCAGATCCTGCTGTTCACTTAAGCTTTCCTAAAATCTTACCACATGCCACACTATTTTTGTGTTTTTACCCTGGACTAACTGGGAAGGAACTACTGTAAATGTATACAGTTACAAATGCTATTTAAAGTTTATGCTATTATATAGCAGACTTTTAATAACAGTCCAAGTTATACAACTCAGCGCTACTTCTAGAAAATCCAAGAAATGTGTCTAGCTTCCCACTTTCTAGAACTGAACTGAGCTTCCAGAAGGCATGGAAATTGGGGCCAGAAGCCGATAGCTTCTAGAAACGGATCCTAGTCCAAGTTAGTTGGACTAGCTTGTTTAAATACAAAAAAACAATTAGTTTTTGTGTTAAAGGAAAAAGATACTTGCCTATAAATCTGAAGTACTGTAGCGAGTCCTAACAGATAATAAACATGAAACAGAGAAAATGATAACACCTGAACAACCAGCCAGAAATGCCTAATTTTGGCTGTTCATATTAAGAAAGAAAAACAAACTAGTTAAATTTGCAGGGGCTAGGCGGGTAGGGATTTGATTGGTTTTTTAAGCATAAGTTACAAATTCCTATTCCCCTGGATAGGACTGAAACAAAACACGCTGTCCTTATTCACAGCCTCTCCTCCAGTCAGTTTTTGCTTTAGAAGAACCACATTCTCTCATGAAAGGATGTCAATTGCTAGTCTTATTCTTCCAACAATTTTTTCCACTCTGAAATGTTATTTTCACAAAACAGGTACCTGTTCCTAAACAAAGCATAGGGAGCAGCTTAATGTTCTGCGATGCACTAGTATCGGAGTGGAATCCAATACTGTTTCCAGACATGTAGTCCCACAAACGACCTCAGATGAAGAGCAGCAGTTAATACTACCTGAACGTCAGCAAATTCAGCTTCCATCTGTGAATAACGTCATTTGGCTTAAAACAAAATCATTATGCCCAAATTTATTTTTGAACTGATAAGAGATGACATCTTTTTAATTTTCTTTTATTTTCCAAACTTGTAGCTTGAATTTTCTATAGGCTTCAGAAGCTGTAAACTAATATAAAGCTAATAATGCTGTCAACGGAAAGCTAATTTTATTTCCAGAAACTTCATAGTGAATCTGAAGTGGGGAAAAGAAACCAAACCCAACCCTCCTGCCTCACAGTGCTTCCCTATACATGAAGTTTTAGAGAGTTTCACTTTTTCCTGCCCTTTAGGACTACCATACATGAAATCCATCTGAACTCCAGGCAAAGAAGAGTTTGTTCCAAAACATACATCTGAAGCAGACTACCTGAAAGAATCTGATCTTCAGACAGGCAATTAACCACCATTTCCAGATAAACGTTGAATTTATGTCAGCACATTGAAAACCAACGTGAAAGATTAAGGGATTGGTTTTGGTCATAAGCCACTGAAGCAAGGCTGACTCAAAATGCCCTGCCAGGTAAACACACTAACAGCAGGATTCCTGGAGTATACAGACGCTCCCAAATTCACGGTTAGGCACGCAAACTGAAGGTATAAGCAGAGCTCTAAGATACCAGAAACAAACTATTATTTTTAAAATACAGCAGTCATATTTCTATACAAGGCAGAAGAACAATAATTGTTCCTTATACAACATATTTCTCAAAGGTCATATTTGCGAGAGTAAGTTAGCCTTTTAAAAGACTTTAAGGATAAAAGGAGAATCAAAAATCTTCTCTCTTTATCAATTGTTTAATACAGTAATTCATACTTTCAGTATTCCTTGCCAAGTTTTGTAGAAAGCTTTTTCTTGTTATCTGATTGTGCACTGAATTGAGTTAGTATACTTTCTCAGGATCAAACGTCTCCATGTTTTATTTGCCTGCATTGCATGAATTTTAAATTATCCAGAGGAGTGCTTTTTTAATGAGTTCAACTCAAAACAAATTCCAATGGAGATATACAGTGGAAGAATTTTTGTTCTTAAGGGAACAGACAAAGAAAATATTCTACACATCAAATGGTTAAAATACAAGAATGAAAGGAAGATATTCCTTTCAAGTAGCTCTTGCATTGGCCATCCTTCCCAGAAAATCTAAAGGCAAAACCCACCTGGAACTGACCCTGGCATCTGGTATTGCCACAAGCAAGAATTTCAGGCTGACGTGACTACCAACCATATTGGATTTGGGGTTTTCTTCAATAAAGCCTTAGCTCAACTCCTTTGTTTCCTTTTGCCCCAAAGACTTCCATCTAATTTCATGGTTACAGGTAACAACAGCCACTTAATATCATAAAAGAGGAATTAATTTCAAATAAGGATTTGCATGCCTGGAAGTGGAATGACTCGGAGTTCTGCACAGCCCTACCAGAGCGTCACAGTATTACCAAGTTGTATTAAATAAGATTCCGGCTGATGTCCAATAATAATAAGCACATCTATGTCTTTTTCAACACCAAGCACATCAGGCAATGGCCTAAGATAAAAAGGACTCCCAGAAGTAAGGGGAGAATGACAATTAAGAATGAAAACTTTGCAAGCTTCCGATATCTCCCTAGACAGATGCACGTCAAATGGTTCCAGCCAAAGCGAAAGCCAGGAATACTAGGAAGTTAAAATATTTCTTAAGAAGAAAAGGTGCAAGAAATAGAAATACACTGGAACCAGAAAGGACTGAGAGTCCAGATCTCCTGCCTGATAATATCCTATTTTAAGTGACAGTTAATCGGGTAAAGCTATGAGCTGAAACCTAAAGGTAAGGAGGCGATTTTACCTTTATATCAGACAACATTTACCTCCAACAGGGAAATAAAAAAAACAAACCTAAAAAAGGAGACTGATTCACTGATCCAATAGGAAATTCAGCAAAGAAGTAGAGTGAGTCAAGCCTACAGGAATGAAAGAGTGGCATGGATACATTTTTCTTGGTCTCACAAAAAAAAAGCTAGGCTATTACAAAAAATGTATGAAAAATAATGAAAACCAGAAAATGTCTGATCTAGAAGTAGTGCTCATTACATAACATTCTGGTACAGACACAGAATGGTGGGTTAAACAATATTACAGTGTAATGATTAATTTTCTAAATCACTCAGTGAATTTCACAGAAGCAGCATGGTTCCATGCACTGCTGAGCCCCAGCAGCTTTACACGGCCAGAATTACTAAGCATAACATGCAAAAAAGACACCTTCATGATCAGAAGTTGACACATATACATGCATAAGAACAGATAATAAAATGTAAAGGTCCACAGGCATAGCACATAAGGTCAAGAGTCTCAACCCTAATTTACAGGTTGGAGAAATGTGGGACAAATAGGGCTGGGGGAGATTACACTGCTCTCCTAGTGTAATTATGATCCACGGTTACACATCCTTCATCTACACAAAAATAAATGTCTAGTCTTAATGCAAATGATGTTCCTTTTGTCAAGATATTAGTTAGTACTATACTCATCGCTGCTGATTTCACGTGAAATACCATGCATCCTGGCACATCACAGCTCTGTATTGCTACAAGAGGGGTGTGAGGGAAAGCCATGCAGTTTGCAGATGCTTTCACGCAGAAGGACAGTAGAAACTGATACTCTTCTATGATTTGCTTTGAACATTGGAGTGTTGTCAAACACATAGGAAATTAATAATCTATTTAAAATGTCTGTATTGGATGCTATAATGATTTCTTTCCAGTCTGAAATGACCACTACACTGGCAGCCTGGAAGACTTTTACAAAAGGTGTGCTAGATAGCTTTATTGTTATGCACAAAACCACTACCCTTAAATTCACTCCTAAGTACTTGCTCTAGAATTAGCATTACAAATCCCACTCTCTAATTCGCTTAGGAGCACAAGTTACTTCATCTATACCTGTGCATTAAGCCCTGTGCCAGTGCTTACCTGCATTGCTATGATTTGATTGCCTGTTTTTAACTAACGTGCAGTACAGAACCTCTGCCTTAACTGTACTAAAATCTACAGTTCAGCAGCAGTGTGAGTCAGACATGTTTTGCCAGGAAGAGTCACTCCAGAACCCTCTCCTAGGCATATCTTTGATCCTTCCCTCAGCTGCAAACCTCTTGTGACCGTTCTCTCCCCTTTTCTCTCCTCTAAGCTTTCAGGGCCTGAGCCAAGCACTAGGCAATCTGCCAGATCCACAGCATATTTGAAGGGGAAAGCCACTTCACACCTATAATCTGCTGCTGCCACAACTCTTGGGGAGCTCTCTTCTCTCTAACACCTTCCTTGTTAGTCCTTCTACCCTTGATTTTCCTATCGCCAGCTCCCTTTGCACTACAATCCCACCATCTGAGGGAGGGATGATGATAAATGATGATGATTAGCTGGACTTGACCAAGATTCAACTTGTCTTGTAACGTTACTGCAGATGAAATGCCCTCTCCTTCCCTTCTCAAAATGCAAGGTTGCAACATCAAGTCACACTGGAAATACAGAACCGAGCACGCAAAAGCAGTATTCATGACTGCCAGAAAAAATGTCATTTGCATAACTAGTCACGGGGAAAGTTTTTGTCACAAAAATACATCCTTTTCCTGATACCAATCTGAAAATGCTAAAATATAAGCTGCTAAGCAGTATCAGCAGCAGTGATTTGGCTGAATGTATTGGAAAGGATAAAGAAATGCGAATCCTTCGCTTAACAGGTATCCCACATTGGTACAAAAGACTTCTGAAACAGAAGTTTGTTGCTGAAGGCATTTTTATTATTTTCAAGACAGAAGCTGCTTGATGACCATGTGGAAAACGCAATGAACTCTGGTTTTACGACAGACATTACAATCAAACCTTTAAGAAAGTAGCTTAGAGAACACAGATGAAGTTTCCCTGTGATTCATTATTTCCGTGACAAGAATAGTTGATGAAACAGTTACAAAAGGCATTACAGTTTTTAGTGTGGGACTGGAGAATATGTTACGGTTACATTCTGTTACTCCCTTGCGGAGAAGGAGTCAAACACAGGCTTATTTTCCCTTCGAAAATGATGCCCTAAGAAACTGGCAAAGATGCTTGTGTATCAATTAATGAAAAAGAACATCTGTTCTTTTTCAAGAAAGGTAAAGACAGGAAAGGAAAAGACACTATTATCTATAAGTAAGCCGGATGATTTTCAATCTACGAAGTTATCCTTCCTTGAATGCCACATACACACGCTGTCAGTTTAGGATCATTAAAGGTTTTTGTAAACCTGGCATGATGTCCACAATGTCTGATAGGAATTACTACCATCATTTGTCATTGCTATTAACTAGTGTTTTAAAACACTGTCTGCCACAAATAGGAGAAATGAATACAAGAAGTACTACAGGAATATATCAAACAAACAAAAAAAACCAAAGTACACATAGAAAAATGAAATGCAAAGTCTTTGCAGAAGCACACATTTGAATTGTCAATACCTGAACACCTGGCAATAAAATCATGAACAGTAAGTTGCTCTTGCACTATGCATGCCAAATGCAATACTGAGGATCCAGACAACTCCTCAAGAAATGAAAGTAATCACAATTTAACACCACTTGTAAATACCACCTGTAAGTCACAGAAAGGTAACAAAAATAACGTATGTCTTGATGAGGACACACAATATACCTTTTTATAACAATGAAGACTTTGGGTTAAATGGGATGAAGTGCAATTATTACCAAGTTATAATCAAAAACGAGAGTGACCATAACTATCTAATGCCTATTTGCTAAGCACTTCGAACAAGCAGGACAGCATATACTTGTAACTACCCTCATTTTTTTTAATGCCCCTTGGTGACAAATCTGAAGCTGTGGATTACCCAAGAGGAAAACACTGATTCTCCATAACCAAGATTTCTCCTAGGAATGTGCTTGATTTAACTAAACTCCAGGAACACAATAAGTTATCGGGGATCGGGGGTGAGGGAGGGGTGGGAATCAAGATACCTACACATCCCAGAAAGCCAACCACCTCGTAATTAGCGTGCCAGTCCAAGTAACAAAAGTATAGAGGACTGATTTAACAACTGAGCTGGAGTCAGTCCTACTGCAGTCACACAATACCACATTTAGTTTACAAATAGTCAAACAGCAGCATGAGGAAAGATTTAAGAGAGAGAAACAAGGTCGTACTCTATAGCCCAGTGACTAAAAATAAGGGACTGGATGGGTCAAACACCTGCTCCTTTTATTTCTAACAAAGCATAAAAGCTTTAATACTAGCCATTAAGTGGCTCTCCACGGAATTGAACAGCCCAGTCCCTAATTAGCATCAAGAACATCAGCACAGGACTCTTAAACCCAAGCTGTTCTATGAATATCCACTTCAGCTTTTTATCAAATCAGCTTCAACGAACTTCTCCCCACCCCTCCCCCCAACTGAAGAACTGGAAAAAAGTATCCAAAGCCTCAAAAACATAATGGGAGAAAAAAACCCCAGCCCTACTTCACACCAGTAACGAATATTTTTAAAATCCCTTCACTAGTATGTAGCAAATAACTTTTTCCAGATACTTACTTATATATTGTAAGGCTCAAAGCCAAACTCAATGAGGCAATGAGATTAGGTATTGTAAGATGTTGAATCTCAATTTACACAGACATAAAATAACTTGCATTTTTCTCTCCATCAGCTCTAAGAAGTTACAGTATTTTTCTATCAATGTTTAAGGAAGTAAGAATTAAGATGAGCCTTAATTAAGAGCTTTACTTGAGATTCCCACGTTAACACTTTCAGCACAAAGCAAAGGAAAAATATGTAGCGGACAAAGTCAATGGAATAGTAATCTTGCTTTATAAGTACACACATAAGTACATAAAGTTTTGAGCAATTACAGCATAAAGATACAAAAAAGTAGAAAAAGGATTTGATTTAGATGCCTTATTCTCTTGGGGGCAGACCTAGAAGACTTTCAGAAGCTGCCTTTATTGAAAAAGAACGTATTACATGCCTAGTTTTGTAAACCTTTCCAACGGCCGCTTGTCTAGAATATGGTCAGCCAGGATACGGCTCCTGGATAATTCAGGCTTGTAAAATGCCTTCTGACCTCCCTAGTGTCTGTTTGGCCTTTTCCACTGATGAAAGAAACCAAACTTTATTTTATTTCCACTTTTCAAGATGTGCATTTGTAAACTGAGTATTTTTTTGAGTGCAATTCTCACGTAAGTGTAGGTGGTATAAACTTAGAATCTTACACGACTTTACTTTTTCCTCACTTAAGAAATCAGAACCTAATTTAAAACTGCTGGATCATAGAAACATCTGTTCATCTTTGAAGCTACCAGTATATGAACTATTTCAAATAGCAAGACAACAAAAAGCAAAACATCACGTTCCCACAGACTACAACGTCAACATTTCTTCTGATTTTTGTCTCCTCATTGATAGGCAGAGAGGCCAGCAAACATTTAGCATACCTGCTCCAACTTCGTTTTCTTCTTCTTCAATGTTGTTTTTGATACTGTCGTACTCCTCATCAATTGCCTGGTTGCCACGCATTTGAGACAGAATTCTCCGTGCTCTCTGAGTCTGGCCTTTCTGAATGAGCCAGCGGGGGCTTTCAGGAAGAAAGAGGAATCCAAGAAACTGTATAACTGCTGGAACAGCTGACAGGCCCAGCATGTACCTGGGAATAAGTAAGTAAATAAATAAATAAATAAATATCTAATATTTGCCTACAAAAACATGCTATGAGAAGACTCAGCTACAGCTACTCAAGCTGTAATTTACAAATCAAACCCTCCTCCCCTCGTATTCTTTATCACCAGAAGTTAAGCAGGCAAGAATCATATTCTGCAAGTATTTTAGAAAACAGGACCCTCGCTTGCAATTCCAGGAAATCTCAAGGACATGTTGACTATTCTGCCACCACTGACCCTACAGCCACAGGTCCCAAGGACACTAAGTCAGACTAAATAAAAACCCTGAAACATTCCAGTAGTTTGCAAACTGATAATCCCTTCAGTGAAGATACAAGAAAAGAATGAACAGAAAAAGCAAGCAAAGGCACAGAGAAGGAATGGGTACTGCTGATGGCAAAAATGAGACCAAAATCCTGCTAATTGTTTCACAGACATAAAAAAACCAACCAAACAAACAAAAAAACCACCAAAAAAACAGCCAATGAAAAATGCTTCATTTGGTCAGTAATATGTATACACAGACACACATGACCAAGGAATATGCCTCTTGTGTAAGGAGATGCCTGTTTTACTTTTGAAAATTTCTGGCTATAAGCAGAAACACTGCAAATGTTCATTTCACCAGCATGGCAATTTACACCAGATCTTTTAGAGAGTCTGCTCTTAAATCTTCAGCCAGCTGCAGTGTTAGGTTTTAAACCAAAAATGCATTTTAGATGCCCGGGGCGGGGGTTTACTATATACAGCACTAAGACTAGTTCTCTACTCAACAGAGAAGTACCACTGGCCGGAGAGTTATGCTTCCAGGGATCAGCACTGACACCTGTGACAACACCCACAGATTCCAGGATTCACTCCAGCTAAAGTGGAGGGAAAAGACTGTGGAAGACATGAATACCACCAACTTTCATGGGTGGTTCTGGTCTATACACTTCACATTTTTATACTCTTTCCATAAAACACTAAGAAGAATAACAAGAATTGCAGAACAATGTATAATTTTGTTCTGCTTTATACATCTGACCTTTTCCCATTTGCGCTTCACTGAGATTTTTTTTCACTTCCATTAAAGACTTTAAACGGTGCTTGTGTCACCTGTACATTACTGCAGCTACCATGGGTTTCACATTAGTGGTTATAATCATTAAAACACCTCCAGAAACTAGCCCTCAGACTGAATACTGAGGTAGTCTGTAGTCATAAACAGGTTCACACCCTGACACGAGTCAGGAGACTAAGGTGATTTGCTGATCTCCAGCTCCTCTCTTCATACCCCAGGATGCATGCTTTCACACAGACGATTCGGCAGTCTCTAACCTGGATGTTTTTATAAAGCATGCTACGAAATGAGATTGCTAATAGAGTAGGAAAGAGCACAACCATTAACGGAAACCTTGTTTCAGGGCAATGAACCAAATGTATTTGTCAAGTCCAAATGCATTTTGGATGAAAATTAAAATGGAAAAAGACTTTCTTAGAGGCATTTGTAGATTTAACGAAGAAAAACATGAGCAATACCACAGGGCAAAAAAATGGAGACTGGGGAAAAGAACACCCAAAGAGGATGGCCATCCTGGGACAATGTGCATGCAGGACAGTCTTCCCATTCCCAAGCTGAGCCCTCAAGTTCTTCCAAAAACGAGCAAAAATTTCCAAAGGTCATACAAGTAAGTCTTGGTCTAGAAAGCAATTTGTGAGAAGTCTCTTATTTTCTAACACTTTAAGAATTAAGCTCATCGTCAGTTAAAAAAAAAAAAAAAAGAAAAACAGATGGAAGAAAAATTCAAAACATACAGCTTGTGGAAGAATTATTAGTTGAGTAGTCTTCAGCCAACATATCTAACAAGTGTCACTAATTCACTAATGTTCTCATTCCTCATTCACTAATGTTCTCATTCATTAATGTCCTCATTTCTTCCCATGCTCTTCCTTCTCCACAAACATTTTGGTAGCTGTATACAGAATCACTTTTACACATACACCATTGAAGCTCACCAAATTGTATATTCAATACCTGCACTAGAGTGGTATTTAGAAAGCCTTTTCTATTTCAAATGAAGAGTAGAATAAAAACACAATCGCTGTTATTCTGTCAAACTGCAAGCAAAAGGATCTTTTAAGGCATCTAAATAAACATTTAGTCCTTTATGCTCATATTATCTAATTTTTGCTCCTCCAAAGCCCTTCAGTCCCTTAAATACAGCAGAGCCTCCAGAACTAAGCAACTGGGTACCTGCAATCATCTTCAAAGGCAAATCAATTGACACTCCTAAAAGCTCGATCCAGCCTGTTAAGGCTACCAGTTGGACTCTATTGGATTGTTTATCACAGGCAAGATAAAAAAGAAATGTACAGAAAGTGCTCGCTCACTGAAGTCAGTTTCCAATCAACATGTTTCTGGCCAAAGTTGAATACAAGGAGCAGGAGAGAAGGAAAATGTTCAGTTAAGAGCATACATCCATTGCAAGTTCAAGAGTTGTTGCAATTTCCAGATCAAGCAACTTTGATATAACCGATTTAGAGTAAAAGCGGGCAATTTTAGACATTTCATGCAGTAAGCCAGCTTTCAGAAATCTAATATAGTTCTTTCCTATACAGAGTACAAGACTTTGCATTTGAAGCCAGATGTCTAGCAGACCTGAAAAAAATCCAGCATGAAATTTAATAAGTCTGCTGTAACATTTCTCCTTCTCAGACACACTGCTGCAATACTATTAAGATGGCATTAGCTGGGTTTATAAAGCTAACCTGACATGAGTCAGGTTAAATATTTGTTTTCTTTGGTTTATTTTTAATTTAATATCCAGCATTTCCAAGAACAAGCAGAGCTGAAAAAAAGTAAAGTTCCTTATTGTTTTTTGTAGCACTCCAATACTTAGCCATTCAGTCACTAAGAGCTACAATAATTTCCATAATTTTCCTTCTTCTATGTGATGACTCAGGAGTGAACATCTGTGATTTCTCTCCATGTGTTTGCTGGCCAGTCTTTCCAGGTGACAGACCATCTGTACTCTTCCCTGCTCAGTCTTAGGTTGCCGTAAACTAGCTGAGGACAGACAAGTACACAGTCCCCAATTAACAGCTCCAGCATCGCAGCTGAGAATCCTTGGATACCTCATCACTAGCATAGCCTCAGTTTCTGCCCAATGCATCGTCAACAGTTTCACTTCATTTTGCTCCACTCAATCCAGCAGAACAGCACTTGGCCTGTACATAAAACATAGCATTACTGTATTAGCAAAAATTATCCAGCATGAGCCAGCAGGCTGCAAGAAACAATTACTCCTCACTATTCACCATACCATGCTGAATCTGGAATACTGGGACCACCAACATAAGAGAGCTACAAACCAGGAACAGCAATGGAAAAATAAGACAGTTGTGCAGCTGGGGTGTATGACATAAAAGAAGAGGCTGAGAGAACTGGGTTTGTGCTGCCCAGGAAAGAGATGATCAAGAGGAGATCTGATTGCATCTTTCACAACTGAAAAGGAGCTCATAGAGAAGATGGAGACAGACTCTTCTCAGATGTACACTGTGAAAGGACAACAGTCAATAGCCACAAGTTGCAACAAGGAAAATTCAGATCAAAGATGAGGGAAAACGATTCTTCACAGTAAGAGTGACTGAACATCTGAACAAGTTGTCTTGAGAACTGGAAATGCCCATAGTTGGAGATTTTCAAAAGTCAGCATCTCACACAGTTCTGATCAAACACCCAGCCTCCTAGTCTTACTCAATCCACAGGTTCTAGATTTTACTTTTACTTTTTAACTTTTTTACTTTTTTCAGTTTAGATGGGTTAAAAGGCCTGAATTATACCAGAGTAATTTATTTTTTGTTCCAAACAGAAGAATAACTTATACCAACGTAGAAGTTCTCAGAACAGTTGTGCAGCATTTCAGTGAGCAGGGACCTCATTCCTATTTAAGGTATAGTGGCATATCAAAACATCAGTGTTTTACAAAAAGATGAAATCTACATTTGACAATTATTATTGCCTTCCACCTAATCTTCCACTTTAGCTAAATATATTTACAAATTAACTTATCAAAAGATGGTAACTTTTGTGTGTGTAACAAACTGGAATGATATTGTTCACTTAAATAATCATTTACATGCAAGTGTACTTGTCAATCCTCTGTCACTGCTTGATTTGAAAACTGATACATCCTATACCACAATGCTAGCTCTTTGATCTTTTCCAAAGAAGCCTAGAAGTCTGCTTTTGAGGTGCAAAAATTCAAACTAGGGAATATCTTAGTTTATCAGAACAATTAAACAAAAACTACAGCTCCGTAAGATTAATACTTGTCAGATACTTTGTTAGCTTGTATTTTTCTTCCAATATGCTAGTATTTACTGAAACACATACTACAAACACATCCTGACCTCCTATGTGTCAGCCCACTAATGGGGAAAAACACACCCAGATTTACATCCAGATTTACATCCAGAAAAGCTTCCCCCAGCTGAACCCCTAACAAAATCAGCATGAAGTGACTTTTTCTTAAGGTCAAAATGTGACATCTTTTTAGAAAAGAGGCAAGGGAAACAATCACGTGGGCAAAAAGCAAAAACCTCAAACTTCTTGAATCTTCAGACATACACAAATTAAACCATAGATTAATTAAGAAGACTCATTAAGAAGAGGACATTAATTTTTTGTTTTAATGCGTATTTCTTTACATACTATAAAAAGATGAGCTTCCAGGTTCTTCTATGTACCAAGTCCAAATTAATTGTTCTTAACTTCAACCTCAAACATCAGTGCACCTAGAAATCCTTATTCAGCTCCATTAGAAGCCAGAGAACACAATAACATTTATGTTGCAAGTTTTTGGGGTGGGGGCAGGATCCTTCAAATTAGGATTTTCAAATAGCAAAATGATTCCAGGCTGTTGCAACAGAAATCAAAGGTCCTACAACAACATGCGTCCCTTTCCCAAGAGTTTTTCAAGAGAAAAGCACACATAATTAAGCACAAGTTTCCAGAAGTTGGAATGTGTAGTATAAGTCCTTCCTCCTGCACACTCCTGTTAATTATTTTTTCAAGTAAGCACTGCAAGTAAAATACTGAGCCACTGAAATTTCTCATCTCTCTCAAATGACACACCACCATACGGAAGGTAGGTATAAGGCTGCAGTCCAGAAACACTTAGTGATATCTACAGGAAGAACATAATATCCAGAAGGTAGAGTAAAAGAGATTAATATTATTTTATAACCTAAACTTTTAACTATAAAGTTATGCTGCAATATACTTCAATTCTGATTGGATTACTACTGCTCAGATTAAAAATATTCGAAATACACCTCTATTTTGCGCATACAGCATCATGCTTACTGGAAATTTGCCTTTTGAAAAATCAGCATGTAATTATTCTAAATGCAAAAGGCAAGCTACTTTCATAAACATCATGACAATCATTCAAGCTTGTTGATGCATATTTATTGCTCATCCATTTTAAAGCTTAGTAAAGTCAAAAGAAACTAAGCATACTGTGAATATTAAGCCTAAGTGCAAGCAGTATGGATATCATTTAGCAAGAGTTAATTATTGACATTCCATTTCAGTATACCGTTTTACCACTCTATATGTAAACTCTATTTTACGAACAAGAATTATAATAGCTGTCAACCAAATCACAACCACGCCACTTTTGCTTTTAGCAAGGAAGAGTCACAAACCTCCATCCGTCCTTTGCGAGGTAGCTGAAGATTCCATCGACGACGCTTGCAAAAAACTGCCCTCCAGTGATGAACAGAGTGTTAATGGTGACTAATCTGCCTCTTAAGTGCGGTGGAGCAACTTCTGCAATGTACACTGGCACAGTCATAGATGCTACACCTACAAGAATAAATTAAATTACAGTTATAAAATCAAAAGAGATACTACATCCCTTTTTCATAATAAAATATTATACCATTTAAATGGAACAAGCTGGAAGAATTTGATTTCCAGGTTCCAAAAGATGAAAAGAAAGAAAATACACCTAACGAACTCCAGAAGAATATCCAGAGCAAATGGGTACACACACTGTTTGTTAGCTGCTGTATTCCAAGTTCAAGGTTTGATGTCATGATACAAGGAATAACTCACATTGCATGTATACTAAGATAAAATAAAAAGCATCAATATATTTATAGTTTTGAAACAAAGAGATACTACAATCCAAGTAAGCATACATAAGTCAAACTGACTAACTGAAGATCCCAAGTGTTCACAGCTCTGAGAACTTTAGCATGGTTTCCACCTCCAAGAAAAAGCAAGGCCAAGCATTATTATTCTCATTATTATTATTGCATAATTTCATCATTGTTATATATAATGCACTGATTCTTGACCTTCTTGATTGTTTCTTGACTTGGTTTCAAAGTATTCCATATGCAGTGCTAAAAACTCTACCGCCATAAGGAAGCAAGGACTGAAGCTAAAGCACAGGTGCCTTTTATTTTGTATTAACACTGGTAGTATTTCCTATAAATTATGCGATGGCTCTAAATGAGCCATTTGTGCAAAAGACAGACGTGCTCATGTGGAACACACACAGGAGCACCCCCACACAAACCATAAAAACAGGAGTTCAATGGTGTATAAAGAGCAGAGCTGGGTGCAGTACATGCTTTGGTGGTCCAAATTAGGTCCATCCCTATTTCCTTAAGAGAACCAACAGTGACAACCAAAAGCCATTTTTTTTTTTAGTTAAAACTGGAAGTACATTGGTGATGCACACACAAAAACACGTTTCAACTGAAGCCAGCTGAGATACAACTTGAACAC